>NW_009954407.1:1737493-1758305 GCF_000747805.2 Chaetura pelagica
GGGGGTGTGGGGAGAGGGGAAAGAAAAAAACAAACAAACTCCAAAACTAAACAAAACCAAAACCAAAATACAACACCCTGATTCCTGCAACTTGTACAACTGAAGTATAGCTGCACACAAACTACCCGCCTGATATTTATTAAATAAATATCCAGGTAAAGACATGGAAGAGCATTAGATAGAATAATGTATTTCTATAACTAGTGTGAGGTCCATGATCATTTCATATCTCTGGGTGTATTTAATATAGGCCATGCTCAGGGAGAGCTTGGCAGCTTTGCTTCAGAGACAGCAACCCGACCCCCCCCCTTCTCCCTAACAGCACTGTCCTAAACAGGCACAATCTTCTGTGATGAAGAAAACAGTGAAAATGCTGAGTGAAAAGGCCTAGGGTTCTGGCTGTAGTGAGGAGCCCAGGAAGGGAGTAAGGACTAGAAAATACTTTGGAAGAAATCACTGCAGTGGTTTGCACTGGTGCAACTACCAGCAGCTAACAATCCGTAACCCGCAGTCAGCCACTAGAGGGAACAGGTACATGATTAATTATTAACATAGGAAAACCAGATATTTGCATTTTCACCCAGAATCACAGAATCACCAAGGCTGGAAAAGACCTTTAAGATCATTAAGTCCAGCCTATAGCCTAACACCACCACATCGGTTATACCACAGCACTAAGTGCCCCATCTCTTTCAAAATTCTTTTCTCAAAATTGTCACCTACATAATGTTTCTGAAACATGTTTTATGGAGGCTTTTCAAGTGTAGCATTACAGTTTAAGTGAAAGTGAAGTTTCTTTAAGTTAAAAATTCTTACTTGCAATTCAGGTTTTTGCAAACCAGTCTGCCCCTTTTTCTTTCAGATTTGCAAAAACCCCTACAATATCATTGAGCTGTTTGTGAGTAAATTTGAGTGAGAATTTTACAGGGAAAATAGTCTAATAGAAAATGCTGAATCACTAAAGAAACCTTTATTTGTAGACATGAAAACAATATTTATATTCAGTAAGTTTCCAATTTCAACTTCCATAAAATTTCCAGGAAGAGCAAAAGTGTGAATTCCAATACCAGAGAAGCAGTTTTTCCCTCCTTTCCTGCTTCCTTGCCTCCCAGGTGAGAGGCACGTCCAAGAAGCTCTTGGACAACACTGAGTTGGTCTATTTTTCAGAAACTGTTTCAGTTTTCTTAAACAAATGAGAAAACTTACTGAAGCAGGATTTCTTTTCCCTTTCTTGTGAGGTGAACACACTAACTAGAGGTCTGTTGTTATTCTGGAAACTCTTTCACTGAGAAATTTGTAAAGTTTCAAGTTTGTGCTAAGAAAACAAAGGACTTTTTAAGGTCAGAAATTTCTGTATAACATAAAGTCTTCACTCCATTCAGATCCATGCTTTCTCATAGCTGTCCCAAACAATACCATGGTGTTGTTTTTTTTCCTTTGGTGGGAAGCACACTTGCAAAAATACAAGAATTCTATTTGTAGCTGATCTTTCTTCTCTTGTACTTAAAAAGTCTTTAAGTCTGACTTATGTTTTCACCTGGACCAGCTGCTTATATTTTAAAAGCTATGGAAAAACATTATTATTTAATATCAGTATTTGCTTTTAAGATTAAAAAAGTTTTACACAGTCTTGACCACTGGCCAGAGAGAAGGGTGTTCCCTTTGATTGGCACTCCAGAGTACATGGCTATACCAGAATATCTATAGTAGATATAGAAGGAAACATCTTCAGCCATCAATAGGCAAACCTATACATGTAAAGCAGTAGGGCATGCAGAGACTTAAACGTCTGTCATCCCGATTATTACTAGGGTTTTCAAAGCTGTAATTTAAGATCTTAAAAGCAATTGCACATAATAATTAAAAGACAACGTAATAGCAAAAAAAATATATACATAATCTTCAAATAACAAAAATGTGTATTTGGGGTGGAGCATTAATATCTACTGTTACTTTGAAGTAACAAATGAGGCTGTTAAATAAGGCAAAAATATGGATTTTTTAAAAATAAAAGTTCAATTAAATGTTAACATTTAAAAAAAAGACTAGGGAAACTCTAAGCTCTCACAAGATCATTAATAGAAATAAATAAAGAACTGTTCATAGTAGTGTTGCATTACTTTTAGGAGAAAAAATATTTCACAAACCCATAAGGTGGCAGCAAAACCCTTTTTAGTTGAGAGCAGTAACTGTCCTCTGTTTTGCACAATGATGGTTTTTATGTGCTTTAACACCACCCCTACATTCTCCGTACATACTCCCCCCCTCCTCCATCATCCAATTACCACGAAAAAGCATATCACCAAAAAGCAGCATATGCATTCCTCTAATGTAAAAAGTATTATTTCTCACCAGGAATATCAGATGCTTTCATAAAGTAAACCCAAATGCCATTTAGATCCTCAGGAAAAAAAACACCTACTTACAATGAAGGGAAAAACAAGCCCCACTGTGAACTGACTGGTAACTTCTTTTCATGACAAATCAGCTGATCTCAGTGCTCTGGCTACTGAGTGAGCAAAACCAACAACGTGGCTTATGTAATGGTTCCCTGTGATAAAATCCCCTTCTCTAAGCATTCACATTACTGAGCCCCATGCCATTTTAATACTCAGTATCTCCAGAAAGTATATATTTGCAAGCAGTACAGAAA
Source organism: Chaetura pelagica (assembly GCF_000747805.2). Classification (NCBI taxonomy): domain Eukaryota; kingdom Metazoa; phylum Chordata; class Aves; order Apodiformes; family Apodidae; genus Chaetura; species Chaetura pelagica. The sequence continues at coordinate 1,740,147 of NW_009954407.1, forward strand.
ATATGTTCCTTTTCACAGTCATGTTTACAGCTAAGAAATCTCTCCATCTGTGCACTAGAGAGTTTCACTGTCAAAAATGAACAAGCTGTATTGTATATTAAATATTCTCATTGCTTCTACAACTCTGTGGCTGCAACATTAGTATCTGTGGTTCTAACAAGTCTGTTAAGAGTCTCATCTACAAGGCCTGGCCTGTTTTTCAAATCTGCTTGATGCTGGAAACAATTTACCATATGTTTGGGTTTTGCAGATATATTTAATCTTTTTGCACTGAATATGAGTCCAGGGAGAGGGAGGGGTACTGTACATCTGTCAAAGACTGCAAGGAACAGAGTTATGGTTATGTTCCTGACCATGTAGAAATCTCAGACACAGATACTCTGCATATACATTTCTAATCTCAGTAAACACATAGTTAACCTGGTACTCCTGCAAATTGTTTGATGCACTAAACCTATATTGCACAAATAGCCCCATTATACTTTCTGATTCTGCACAAATGGTAGCCTACACTAACAAACATAGATTAAAAAAAACACAGTTTAGTGTACAGAGCAGTCTTTAATTTCGGTCATAGCATACACAAGCCTAAACACATTACTGGCATCTATATTTAACAGTGAGAGCTGGTTTCTTCAATTTTCAAATTAAGATTATTTTAATGCCTGCTACCCAGGTAATCTCAGTCTGGAGTTTTGCAAATTAAGCTTTGCTAAAAGCTGTTTAGCTTCTAAAACATAGCATGAATGAAGACTTGCATTTCTGAGTTGTTAGAATCTTCCTTGGCTTCATCATCAAACTAAGGAATTAGCAATTTGTAGAGATCCATGACAGAAAGACACAGCAGCATCTGGGAATAGACTTGATCTAGATCATACTACCTCATGGTCTGCAGGGTTTACAGCTACAGCTTTAATACCATCACATTTTCCTTTGCTCCTGTGAAGGAGCAAAGAGGGTTGACTTTGCTATTTCTTGACTTTCTTACAGCTGTTTCCTATTTCTAGGCCTCTCCTAACTCAGTTCTTTTACTGTTCAGTAGACACTGTTTTCGCTGTTTCTGCTTCCATAAATAATCACCAAACATTTTATTTTGTCATCTGAGACAAAAGAGATGAGTGCACACTATGCTGATATAGAAATACTCAATGACAGGATATTCCTCTGACCTTCAAAAATTACATCCTTTTTTATCTGCATTCATTCATTACTGTTAGCCATGTGTTTTATGCTTTTCCAACTCTGTAGGATCATATATTACTTTGTCATAATTAGTGTACCAATATTAATGACTATACATTACTTCAAATCAAAAGAAGGAAAATAAAAAGAATTAAACAAGTCCCACTTACTCATTAAATTAAGCTGTGAGCTTAACTTGTTGGGAAATTGAGCAGTTTTAGTTGAGAATAGTTGTCTTTGGAGCTTTTGCATGGAAGAACTGTGACCTTTAGTTAGCACCATACTTTCTTCTTTGGACTTTGTTCAAAAGCTAAACTGACTTTGACTCCTGAGGCAAAGCAAAGTAAGTAATAAAATGTCTTCTTTGTCTAACAAAAAAGAATTCTTTGGGTGGCTGGAAGACTTTCCTGCTTTAGCACATACATATAAAGCCATAAACATACAATTGTCTAATTCTGAAATATTTTATATATCAAATATACAAACATTTATATATGGAATAAAATCATGGCATGGGAAAAACATCTTTATTCAGCACTTAAAGGTACATGAATCAATGACAGGAATAAATTCTCTGATGTCATACAGTTATGCAGTTCCTTCAGAGCTAGAAACAGCTCTTAGGATGGCCTTCTTGGGCAATGGAAAACATGGGTCACTCATACTGCTACTTCTTATATCAGAGGTTCCCTCATAAGTTTCCCTTTTCTTTACATGAGCTGTAACAATCTCAAGTTTATTTACATAGCTGAACACTTAGGAAAACTCAGTTTTTTAAGCAAGATATATCTTGAAGGCTTTATTTGTATGTAGTTCCAAAATAAATGGTTGGTATGCTTTTAGAATAGCTAACAGCACTGCCAGAAATTTATTTTGTACCATTTTAAGAGGTTACCGGCATCACCCTTTCGTTCCATTTTGCTTTCTGAGATGCCTGCTAGGTTATGTCGAGTGAACAGTTTTCAGAGCCACATAATAAGTGAGATTGTTGTGATCCACTCATGCCAATGCAGGAACAGAAATGTGCCCATAGACACAGTTAAGAAGGGAACAGACTGCTTTGGGCGAGTCAGTGGTGATTTAGATGTATCCCAAACTACTACCTGAAGATGCTTCTCTAACAGTTTTGCTCTATCTAAATCAAAGGTGTCACCATTCCCTCTGGTCACTTGCTTCCTCCAAACCCTTGATGCCAACCCTTGTAGACATAAATAATTCAAACAGCTATATTGTCAGAATATTACCCTTGTCCAAGTTTCCTGCTGGCTGAGAAAGATGAGAAAGTTCACTGCAGGATCAGCCCAGCAGAAGAGAGGTAGTAAAACTAGGAGCCAGAAGGTGCCAACACCAAGATCACATTGATGTGGAAAGGGAAATACAAAGGCAGAGTGTTTCACCAGAAACAAGTCTGTGGTTTTCAAAAAAGGAAGAAGGTGACTGGGGGTGAGGGAAACTGTAAATTGTTACCTCACAAAACTTAGACTGATGATCTAAGAAACTTTGGCAAGCAACTATGAGTTACTAAAAAATAATGAGTAAATGACTCACTGATGCCAATGCTGTTATTTTATTGTTTTTTTGTTTCACATAACAGTCATTAAATCTTAGTTTTACTCCATTACTTTGCTATAGTCAAATGCAGCTTCAATCCCCAGAGCAAGGGACAGTAGTATTGCCATCACTCACTGATTCAAGCATGGTGGTAGGAAGGATTTAAGAACAAAGGATTGGAAGAAGAGGCAAAGAAACCAAAGTTGTCCATGTAAGATAAAGCCTACTGGCTGACTCCTTTGCATTAGATAAAACAAAATATTATTGACTCAGCACCTAGATTATCTTTGGGTCTTATGAGTAACTTGGTTGAACTATTTGGTTTGGTTTCTACAACACAATGGATCTTTCAAGGTTATTTTCTTCTGAGTTTCTACAAATAGTCTTGCTTTTGATGTAAAACTCTTAAGAGAAGATTGCATGCCTAACAACATCTGAAGTAGCCAAACTAAGCAATGTTACTTGGAACCTTATTTCACACTCCCTGTGAAGATGTTAATTCATGGAGTCCTCCTGTCACCTTTGATTTGCTCTAAAAGATGTCCAGCAGCTCTTCCAAGCTCAGCTGCTCTGGAAAAAAATTACTACTACTACTACTCTGATTCTGTGATTCTGTGAAAATGAGTTAATTTACTCTGTCCTCAAGGCTGCAAATACCACAGCCAGGGGTGATCTGACAAGAATGAGTGTGATTATTTAAACATCAAAGATAAAAAGAAATTGCTGTCTCTAAAGGATGAATCACATCACCCTAAAACTAGTGCCTAAGTAAGCCAGGTGAATCACCCACAAAAAAAAATTCCCTAGACCACAGAAGGAGCTCTGAGTGACTAGCTATGACTCATATATTGAACTCCTACACATATAAAAATGAATTGTGAGAAGCTCTTGCTTAGTAATGACAGAAAACTGCATCTGTCCTCAGATGCAATACAAGAAGTTGCAAACTACCCTATGACCTGCGTTTATATTTGAGCAATAATGATAATTGGACAGATTTGTGCTGAGCAATGATCTGTGGTGAAAGTAGGCAGTTAGCAGGAGCACTGATGTTACACCACATACCTCCCACTGGTAGCTCTTTTCTCCCCAGTAGCTGGGGTTTGTTTTTTATTTACTTATGCCAGTTTGGGGTTTGTTCTGCTAATTATTTTTCTTCAGATTGCTGCTTCTTGTAGCTTCTAGGAACATCCGCAGCTAACATCATCTGTGTGACTGAGGATTTTTTAGGCTGGTTCATGATTAAAAATTGACTCCCTCTTTAGCCATTAGCTTCCTACTGATTAGGGAGCAATCTACTGTTCATCCACAGTGAGGACTCCTATTTAGCTGCTCAATAGGAATGCACCAAACAGAGTTTGGCCATTAGTAGGACAATGTCTTTAGAGAAAGCTTAAAAATAAGTGTTCCAGATGGCATGGGACTGTGGAACAATGGTGGTGATGTTCCATGTGGTACAGCCTGCCTCCATCCTACAGACACTCGTCCTTAACATATTTGTAAACTTTGATGAGGTTGCCCCTCAGTCTCCTCTTCTCCAAGCTAAAGAGACCCAGCTCCCTCAGCCTTTCCTCATAAGGGAGATGTTCCACTCCCTTCATCATCTTTGTGGCTCTGTGCTGGACTCTTTCAAGCAGTTCCCTGTCCTTCTTGAACTGAGGGGCCCAGAACTGGACACAATATTCCAGATGCTGCCTCACCAATGCAGAATAGAGGGGGAGGAGAACCTCTCTTGACCTACTAACCATACCCTTTCTAATGCACTCCAGGATGCCATTGGCCTTCTTAGCCACAAGGGCACATTGCTGGCTCATGGTCATCCTCCTGTCCACCAGGACCTCCAGGTCCCTTTTTCCTACACTGCACTCCAGCAGGTCAGCTCCCAACCTGTACTGGTACATGGGGTTGTTCTTCCCCAGATGCAAGACTCTACACTTGCCCATGTTGAATTTCATCAAGTTTCTCCCCACCTAACTCTCCAGCCCGTCCAGGTCTCACTGAATGGCAGCACAGCCTCTGGTGTGTCAGCCCAACCGCCCAGTTTAGTATCATCAGCAAACTTGCTGAGGGCACACTCTGTTCCCTCATCCAGGTCATTGATGAAAACATTGAATAGAACCAGTCCCAGCACTGACTCCTGAGGGACTCCACTAGTCGCAGACCTCCAGCTAGATTTTGTCCCATTGACCACAGCTCTCTGACTTCTTCCTTTCAACCATTTCATGATCCACCTCACTACCTCACCATCAAGAGCACACTTCCTGAGTTTATCTATGAGGATGCTGTGGGAAACAGTGGGGGACTGTTTGCTGTGGACCTGATTCAGGACATTGTGGAGGAAATGCTGGGGATTGTAATGCCCTCAGACTATTATTTCTCATCGCTCATCACACAGGCACCAGTGGAGACCTGGAACAAATCTAGGGGGTATACAAAGCTCAAGAGGCAAAAATTAACAACATGAGAATACAAGGGGAATTTTCTTCAATCCCACAAGTGAATGGAAAGGCCTGGTAAGACTGGACATCCTTCAGGTTACCAGATGGCTGCATGGCTGGTATCACAAGCTTTGGCTTTTATGAATATGCTGTAAATTCCTTTTTTTTTCTGATAGGGAATCATGTCAGAGGGAAATACAGGCCACAGTCAGTATTAGAGCATTTATTAATTCAGCTGTTGTTATTAATAGCAGATAACTTTTCACACAGTATATTTCCCTCATACAGTTCACTTAAGCACACATGCACAGTTACTAGTTGGAGCAACAGTTAAAAGGTTAACCCCAGCTGCTTACTCAGAAGCAGAGGGATCATACTGATTCATCAGTGGCTCATACGTAGGTGTTGAGAATAGTCCCTTCAACAGTCCTTTTTGTCACCAGCTGTATATTCAATCCTGTAGTATTCATCTACATACAGCAGCCACCACCATTTTTTTGATACATTGAGCTACACAAGCCACTCTTGATGCTAGTGTAAGCTAGTGGTCAAGTAGAGATTTAGGAAACTCTTAATGTCCCAAATTTATCAGTTCTTGTCTTGTTCACTAGTCTGTGGAGATCCTGGAAGATCTTCCTCACATGCTACTTCTGAGCATGCACTTTTCCTCTCTTCAGATTGTTGTTTTCTAGTTATTATTTCTCCATCCACATTCATAGATAACTATTGAGCCCATCCATGCAAACTTGATTGTGTGGAGCTATTCCCTGGAATAAACAACAGTTTGGGTGATGACTTGTGAGTAAGGGTCAGAGAAGAGACCACTGATTGTGGCACTTCAATGGGAGCTACAAACCACCCAATTATAGTCAGGTACTGAATGAACCATTTTTTTTAAGCAACTCAAATAAGTCTCTAGATCACAGACTCTAGCTCTTACGGGGGACTTTGTCTTCCCTGACATCTATTGAAGGGGCAACACAGCAGGATACAATCTAGGACATATATGGCAGGTGTCAGGGACAACTTATTACCACATAGTTTAGGTGGGCCAACCATAATCTTGAACATAAAATATTGGTTGTCAATGTGATAATCAATGGCAGCCTTAGCTGTAGTGACCAGAAAAGGGTGGAGTGCAAGAACCCAGGGAGAAGGAGAAAGGCAAATATACAGACCCCCTGATCAGAGGAGCAAGCTTTGTCTTTTTCAAGGAACTGATACATGGGATCCTGTGGGAGGAGCTCTGAAATGAAAAAGGAGTTCAAGAGAGCTGGCAGGTGAGCCGATATTTCAGGACACCAGTTTGCCTAAACAGGGAACATTGCTAAGCTCCAGTGTAAAAAGGCAGTATACAGGAGGTAGAAGTAAGGGCAGGCTACTGAGAACAATATAGAAACATTGCCTGGACATGAAACGTTGGTGAGATATTCAGTGCCTTCTTTGCCTCAGTCTTCACCTGGACAAATATCCCTGGCCTTTGTGCTTAGAGCCAAGATTCAAGAAGACAACTATCAGCATTGGAAGGGAATAGTCAAGTATCTTTAAGAAATATTGATGCATACAAATCCATGGGATCAAATGGTATGTATCTCACTGCTTGCCATCATCACTGGGTGGTTGCTTCACACCATATCTGAAAGACTGTAGAAATCAAGACAGTTCCTAATGACTGGAGAAAGACAAAGGTTGCATTCATCTTAAGGTCTGTTGATCTGAGGAACAGCAATCTGGTCAGCCACAATTGTGTCTCTGAGATAATCACAGAACATATCCTCTTGGAAGCTATTTCTGAGCCCTTCAAAAGAGAAAGAAAATGGTGATCTTTTTTCCCACAGAAAATATTGATGCCAAAAGGGTGATGGCAGCTATGGTAGAATTTTATCCTTAGTTATATTAGAATTTCAAAGCAGAAACTAATCTCATGCTATGCTATACTAAAAATGAGTTTGCCATTTAAATCATAATTACCTCTGAAAGCTAATTCAAAATCACTGACATTTTGCCATGATCATCCAAATATGTGAAAGTCTGTAAAGCAACTGGAGCATCCTCAGGCTTCACAAGACTACTTTTAATGTAATTACAGCAATTAAGATTATTCTATTAATAACTTTCTTTTCAGATTAACAAGCCACTTATGTAGTACAATATAAAGAGGCTTCTAATTACAGTTACAACATTGTGATATTTGAAAATTGTTTAGTAATGCGTGATAAGTGACTGCCAACATGCATTAAGATGTTCAAGGAATCCTACATAGACCCTGATGGTAGATAATCCTGTTTTGAAGACATTATATGACTTGCAAATTGAACTCAAAGGAAAATGAGGCATTCTTCTGCCAGAAGGAGTAAAAGCTTTATTTACAGTGCTGAGCAGACATTTAAAAGCACAGCAGCACCTGATAAAATGTCTGTAATTTGTCATTTTTATGCAGTTGACCATCTGAGGCAACACACACTGATGACAGAAAAACTTCTTTTAATATTCTGAGAGGATCAAAATCTGAAGTGTATTATCTGGTTTAACCAAGGCATCCTCTCAACAGGAAAGATAAGCTAGTTGAGAAGAAATAAATAGATATATGTCACTTGACTTAAAAAACATCAGGAAATTGTAAAAGGTTGGAACTGAGTCTCTATTTGATTGCTCCAGAGCAATGTATCTAGTGTATGTATTTATGAAGTTACTCCCTTGCTGCATGTGAAATTATCAGACTCTTGAAGTTTACTTTTATTTTTCAAATGTCATATAAGGTTAAGGAAGAGTTGTTATTCATATTTTATACATGACTACTGAGATACAGAAACATCAGATTTTTCAAAGGAGAAATCAGTAAGATTTCACAAATTTTAGCTGACTTTTTTTTCTGAAATTTTCATCTCCAATACATTGGTCATAATCATGTCACTGTTTCAGGTTACTGAGCCAAGAGTGAGTGATTGCTGAGCTGCATGGTATTGACAGGTTTCAAACTGAGCTAACAAATTCTAACAAGTTTCTGTGAAAACAGTTTTTCAGAATTTTACAACATGGAAAAGTTAGAATCAAATTCACCTATTCTTTACAAACCATGACAAGACAAAACCCAGGCCTACTTTCTGCAAAATTTCAACTATTTCATAGAAACGTTAGACTTACAGTTGGATGCATTTTTGGAGGGAATAATTCACTTAAGAAAAAGGCAGTTTTCCTTCATCTGATGGTATTTGTGGAGTTGGACTGGACTTGACAAAGAGGTTTTAATTAAAAAAAAAAAAAAAAAAAGCCATTTTCAGGGGACTTTTACAAAAGCAGGAAAGAAGGGTATGCTTTCTTCCCAAATCTCATGCTTTAGTGCATAATAAAGGATTATAGAAATTGCCCACTTTATATATGCTAAGTGTGACTATACTGCAAATATCCCACATTAAATGGAATGTATAATGATCCAGAAGCAGGGGTTGCTCCTTCACAGAAGGGTTGCTGCACAAAAAAGGGATATACCAGAAAAACAATGTTTTTTGTCAAAGCTGTTCTGTTCCGTAAAAAATATTTTAAGTACATACTTGGTGAGACAAAATATTTCCTTACCTTAGAGGTCACAGGATCTGTGTGGGAGATTTAGTATAAAAACAAAAAGTATTAGACAAAGATCTCCATTACTTTTGCAGTTGAAGGCCCTAACCACAAGACCAAAGGAGATCAGTGCATCCACTTAGCTTATTTGCTGAATTTAGCCATTAACATCCATTTGAAATGCCTCCAAAATGAACCTTTACCTGTCAATAAAATTTCTGGTGGAATAGGCACAATAATTTTTAATTATGACAAAAGAAGGCAAAATATTCTCCACAATTCATGTTCTAAGAAACATCTTTATTATATTATCTGGTTTTAACAATAAATCAGCTTCTTTCTGTTCTCTCTTGTTCCACCTCGACAAGCAAAAAGAACAAAAAAAAATCAACAAAGCAATAAATTTTTTAAAAAAACAAACTATGTTGAGTAGGATGTGGGGCAGCAAAGCCTTCATCTCAAATGTTTGGCAAATTCTAACAAACTGAAATAGACCCTGTACCAGGAAGTGTTGGAAAGCCTTGGCTATTGGTACTATATTTCATCGTTCATGGAAAAACTGAACAAAGAAACTAAAAAGCATTGAGAGGCAGACATGTACGTGAGCACACTGACTACTGACTTTCTCTTCTTGTGTACCTTTCTGTATTTATTCCCTTAGTAACAGATAAATACAAGATGCTATCAAGCTGTATTAAATTACTTTTTTTGAGAAAGGAAGGCAAAACATGGATGCAAAAAGTAAACTAAGACTTCAGCCACTCCATATACGGGAGTGAGAAGAAGCTGGTAATGAAATAACAGCAGCAAAGGGTAAGAGAATGCATACATAGAAAAAAAAATAAAAAAATATATATATTAAAAGCTCTAATCTGATGAACCATGTTGCTCATACTGTTTCTTCTTATTAATGTCTTGTGAATCCTTTAGTCTTTACCAGTAAAGAAGTACAGCTGATGCATATATAAAACAGCTGTCAGAAATTCTGCTGTAATTTTTCAAGGCTAATACATACAGAAAAGAAGAAATCCATTCTATGGACAATAAAGAAGCAAAACCACAAAAATAAACATAATTTCAATAGCTTCTGTTTTTTTCAGCATTCATGCATCATATTTTATCCAACAGCTTTGAGATGGTAATACACTCATTGTTCATTAGAACTACATGCTTGACCAATCAATGATTTGTTTTTCAGTCCTTACACACAGTAATTAGTTTACTACTGTCCATTGAACAGGCCAGAATCTAGACAGTACTGTACTTCAAGATGTGCAAAAATACTGATAATTTTTGAGACAGATTTGTATCTTATTCTGTGGTATGTTCAACAGTCAGTTACAATACAATACAGATGACATGCTAAGGCATGTGGAGGACAAGGAGGTGATCCAAGACAGCCAGCATGGCTTTACCAGGGGCAAATCCTGCCTGACCAACCTAGTGGCTTTCTTCAATGAAGTGACTACATCAGTCAACCAGGGAAAAGCAGTGGATGTCATCTATTTGGACTTCTGCAAGGCTTTTGACACGGTTCCCCACAACGTCCTCCTCCCTAAATTGAAGAGATATGGGTTTGATGGATAAGGAATTTCAGTGGATAAGGAATTGGCTGGATGGTATCCAGAGGGTAGTGGTCAATGGCTCTAAGTCCAGAGGGAAAACAGTGACAAGTGGTGTGCCTCAGGGGTCAGTACTGGGACCAGTGTTGTTTAATATCTTCACTAACAATATTGACAGTGGCATTGAGAGCACCCTCAGCAAGTTTGCTGATGACACCAAGCTGGGTGGTGCGATCGATATGCCAGAGGGACAGGATGCCATCCAGAGGGACCTGGACAAGGTAGAGAAGTGGACCCAGGTGAACCTCATGAGGCTCAACAAGGCCAAGTACAGGGTCCTGCACCTGGGCCAAGGTAACCCAAGATATGAATACAGGTTGGAGGAGGTCACACTTGAGAGTAGCCCTGTGGAAAAGGACCTGGGGGTACTAGTGGATCAAAAGCTGTACATGAGCCACCAATGTGCAGTTGCAGCCCAGAAGGCCAACTCCATCCTGGGCTGTATCAAAAGAAGTGTGGCCAGCAGGTCAAGAGAGGTGATTCTGCCCCTCTACTCTGTCCTAGTGAGACCTCACCTAGAACACTGTGTCCAGCTCTGGTGCCCCCTGCACAGGAAAGATGTGGACCTGTTGGAACGTGTCCAGAGAAGGGCCACAAAAATGATCCAAGGGCTGGAGCATCTCTCTTATAAGGACAGGCTGAGTGAGTTGAGGTTGTTCAGCCTGAAAAAGAGAAGACTCTGGGGAGACCTCATAGTGACCTTCCAGTACATGAAGGGGCCCACAGGAAAGCTGAGGAGGGACTTTTACAGGGTCTTGCAGCAAGATGACAAGGGGTAATGGTTTTAAACTGAAAGAAGAGAGATTTAGATTAGAGATCAGGCAGAAACTCTTCAGTGTAAGGGTGGTGAGACACTGGAACAGGCTGCCCAGAAATATTGTGGGGGCTGCATCCCTAGAGGTGTTCAAGGCCTGGTTGGGTGGGGCTCTGAGAAGCCTTCTCTAGTGGAAGGTGTCCCTGCCCATGCAGGGGAGTTGGAACTCGATGATCCTTTAAGGTCCCTTCCAACTCCAAACACTCTGTGATTCTGTGAATTCCAGATTGTCTTCTGAACAGCCACCATGCTTGCCTCTGCCTGTCCCATCTTCAAGGCCAAATCCCTCATCCCCTCTGGACATAATTTTGTAGTAAAGCTGTCTCACAGCTGTATTTAATATTCCTGCCACTTCTGTTTCTGCAATGTTCTCTGCCTTTAACCTGCCTCCTCATTGTGGAGTTCCAGGAAAACTTCTCTGCTTCTACCTACACCATCCTGCCCCACTTCTGCACTCTCTGTTTGTTTCAGATTCCCTGCAACTACTTTAGCTCACTAAACTGACTGGAAACTTATTCATCAAAAGTTTATTACATGTCTTCTGATCTACTGAATCGAACTGGCTACTCAAGGAATCAGAAAAGCAACAGAGGTGAGGAAGGTCATGAGACTGTGCGAAGGGCAGCATGAAGGGAAGGAAGAAGAAACAGAACTGCTGCTTTAGTCAGAAATGGTTGTTAGGTATGATCAGTTGTACTCTCTAACTGCTCCTCATCTACATATGTACTTTTAAATCAGTAAAAGTTGTTAATGTATCTGAACAGTGTGCTGCAGTGGCAAAGAAAGTCAACAGGATGCTGGGCTGCATCAACAAGGGCATCACCAGCAGAGATAAAAAAGTCATCATCCTGCTCTACTCAGCACTTTTCAGACCATACCTGGAGTATTGCATTCAGTTTTGGGCCCCACTCTACAAAAAGGATGAGGATAGGCTGGAGAGGGTCCAGAGAAGGGCCACAAGGATGATCAGAGGACTGGAGGACCTGCAATATGTAAATTTTATGCAGGTCAATAAACCATTTGAAGTCACTGGCACGTTGTGGCTGTGTAGAGCTAAACACATAGGCAAACAACATGTAGGACAAGGCATACCAAAGACCAAATTCAGTAAGTGGATGCATGCATCAACCTGTGGCTGAACTCATGCTTTTGTAATACTCTTTGTAATAGGAAAATAAATCAACTGTCCTGAAAGCTTCTGAAAATTCTTTTTCATTAGTTGAAAATGCAGTTTGCTCTGATTCTTGACCTGTTCTTGAGACAATGTAACCTTTTTTGTAGTGAATACCACCCCTTCAGATCAGTCCACTTGAGCCATGCTTTTCATGTGTTTCAGAGCTAGAAAAACTCTACACCAAAGGCCTCCAAGTCAAACATCAGAATACAACAGCCAAAGTAAATTGCATGAGGCAGACACCACAGCCACCACAGATATAAATAACACCTTTCAATTTAAATGAAGGCACATATGTAGGGAAGTTCTCTCTGTGAATGATTTATGAATCTCAACTAGCATTCCCATCTGCTTAATTAGGGCCTAAACTTGTATTTACATAGGAGCAGCAAGTGCTAGACTCACAGCAAAATCATATTATTCTATGATACCACTTAAATCTGAAGCAGGATTAGAATGCAGCAGAAAATCTTCCAGGACTGAAAAAAGAGAAGTAGCAAGCCCAAGCAGGGAGTTTACTTACTGTAGTTTAGATAAGTGTCCTAATATTAATTTTTCTTACAGTATACCATACATGAGAAACCATATATCACTCCCACTGAGACAAGTCCTTTGTCAAGCTGTAAGTTACTGAGTACCTTTTTGGTTGGGCCAAGAGCAGGTTTGAACAGTGACAGCATCTGACCTATCGAAGTGGCAGCTTGCAGATGTATGGCCCTAATGAAAACCTCAATTAACTTGCGAGAAAGTTTTCTGCTTGCAGAACCAAGCCAGAAGATTTTTTTATGGTTATAAAAGGAGTCTGGTATGCAAGAAAGCTGATGATCAGTGCCTGTTTCCTAAGACATAACAGGCTTGATTTTCGCAGATGTGAGTGGCAAGTATGCTAAGAGTTTGTAATTACGAACAGACACATAAAGAATTCAATTACCTATTAATGTTCCTTGGCATTTGTAGTCATAAAAGCATGATCTCATATACTGTAACTACTTTCTTTCAATAGTGTTAGACATCATCTCTGCAAGCCCAGGATGAGGTTATTAAATATACATTATAGCAAAAGAGTTGCTATGTTTGTATTCCAGGTGGTACTTACGCTATCCCTTTTTAGACATTATATACAATCTTTATGTAAATTATTACTAATGGAAAATCTGAGAACTGCAGAACATTTGCTGGAGCTCTCTTGCATGGGAAAGAAGCCAATCAAGTGCTCTTAACATTGTATTATTAACAGAGCTGTTTTGGAAATTATTTCCCATCCCATACTTTCTGAGAGATCAAAAATTGCCTTCCATTGCACTGGAATGAAATCAAGAATGTTTAAAGTGAGAAACCTGACAGAAACACCTTTTTTGAACCACCTCCCTCTATAGTGAAAACATTCACCATGGTTACATTCTTCTAGTCTGAGACAGGCAGAGCAGGATCAGATATTGGTCTTCTGCAACTCATGCAAATACCTTAATCCTAGGTGAGATGGAAATCTTTTTCCTGTGTTCTCTTGCTGTGATCAGGAATTCAACTCCTAGTGTTTGGATTACTGCAAAAAGTTTTGATTTCAAAGAACTGGCCTGTTCTCGTGATAAAATAAAAACTCTTTGGCATAAAATTTCCAAATAATTCTCGTTTCAAAACTGAGAGACCTCTGAGATAATTTTCAACAAAAACAAGGGTTAAACTCACTGACTTAGGTAATAAAGTCAATGCAGTTAACAGATAAACATAATTTTTTTTTTAACTCTCTTCAGATGGAAAATACAAATGTCTAGATAGCTGTTCCAAATCAAAGTTAAATATTAGACTCCAACAGAAATAATAAAAAGGAAAAACTGCCACAGGAGAATTCCCTAAAAAAAATTAATATTTGTCTTATGCTATTTTTTTACTTCCTTATGTGAGACAGCACCTCTCAGTACTGTCAAAAATCAAATCACAGAATCACAGAATGGCTGAGGTTAGCAGGCACCTCTGGAGATCCTCTGGTTTGACTCCCCTGCTCAAGCAGGGTGACCTACAGAACATTGCACAGGACCATACACCTCTCCAAGGAGAGAGACGCCGCAACTTCCCTGGACAATCTGTGGTCAGTCACTCTCACAGTAAAAAAGTGTTTCCTGATGTTCAGACAGAGCCTTCTGTGTTTCAGTTTGCGCCCATTGCCTCTGACTCTGTCATTGGGCACCACTGGAAAGAGCCTGGTTCCATCCTCTTTGCACTCTCCCTTCAGATATTTACAAACATGGCTGATATTGCCCCTGAGCCTTCTGCAGGCTAAACTGTCCCAGCTCTCTCAGCCTTTCCTCATGTGGGAGATGTTCCAGTTTGTTAATCATACATGCTGGCCTTCACTGGACTCTCTCCAGAATACCTGTGTCTCTCTTATACCAGGGAGCCCAGAACTGGACACAACACTCCAGATGTGGCCTCACCAGTGCTGGGTAGAGGGGAAGGATCACCTTTCTCAACCTGCTGGCAAGACTCCTCCTAAACAGCTCAGGCTACCATTTGCTGCCTTTGCTACAAGGGCACATTGTTGGCTCATGGTCAACTTGTTGTTCACCAAGAGTCTGGGGAAAGCTTACAATTTTGTTAGTGCAGAGGCTCTTCTCACTATATTTTATATAACTATATAACTGTTACTGAATTTTGTAAGGATCTTAAATCAGCCTCTATTTCACACCTTGTCTGAAACCTCCTAACGTATTAAACCTTTCTTCAGAGCTAGGTACAATGAAGCACAATGCAGTAAGATTTGCAACTTTTGATTCAGGCACCCAAGTTCCCTTCTGGGTTTTTTATTGGACCTACTCCAAGAAATTCCATGTAACCTTCCCTTGTTTTATCCAAATGGATACAAAAAGGTAAACCTTATTCCTTCCTCAAACTGAAATGTTTTTTGAAACCTAAATTAGTATATGAAGCCACTTTGAGGCAAGACAGACTCCTATATTTATATTACACTTAAGATTATACTTACCAAAAATCTTAAAAGCACACAGTGTGATTAGTTATATGAAGCACTGAGTAAACAGCACAACTAGAACTTAACTGGAAGGTAGTCTGAAGTATTTGCTTCAAAGTTTAAACAAAAGGACTGTTTATTAAATAACAGCTTTACTAGATACAAATTTTCAGCATTGCTAAGTCATGATGATACTATCCTTTCGTTCAAGGATGGACTTATAAATTATCTATATAATCTACATATCTAATGTTTGGAGATATATAGTTCTCCAAACACATTCATTGTTATGGTGTGTAAGTGCAAAGGAAATCAAAACCAGGAAGACAATCTGACAGCTCATCCAGCCTGTTGGCTGTGTTCCCAGAAATGTGTATGGTAGAAGTATCAGCTTCCCATCTTCTGCCTGTTGTCTCCATGAATGTTGTTGTGGGAAAGTTAATGCTGGGATGCATCTTGCTCTTTCTTCCACAAAATGCTAATATTTAAACAGATATTTGATATTTCCAAGATAGTTATGAGAAAGCCCAACTCTGTGCCCTGGACATTTCAATGCTGTGTGTCTGGCTTCAGAATGGCCTTCGGAATCCTTCAGGGGAAGAACTAAACAGCATCACATTCACAGAACAGGAAGTTACTTCTGCCAGACTAACTGAAGTAATAGAAAACACAGAAAAGAATTCGAATCTTAAAATGCATTAATTATTGATCCAGGTCTCAGAGGAAGTGTGTTCCAACAGCAATCTGATGGTTCTCAAAACCAGAAGTCTTACATTACTGTCTGCATTTTTCACTACTCGTTTCCTTTGTTCTTTACATGAATATGTAAACCTCATATACAAATTCATAGATAGGAAGGCTGTTTACCGTATTTTGGCACTAAATTAAACAATTGAAAGATGCACAAAGCACAACCAGAACATCTCCAGCTCAAGTGGCTCAGGAAACACGTAAGAAGGAGAAATTATTATTACCCCAGCAGTTCCACAGCTTAGTAGGGAGAAAAAATGAGAAAAACTGCATGATCAAAACTATTATTATGGTATTATTCTCAGGCAAATAAAAAGAAACAAAATATACTTAAATTTTACAAGATTTTGTTTCACTTTTTAATCTTCCTAAAATGAAAATATGCCCCTACACCCATTCCCATATCAGAAGTGTATAATGAGGACTATGATACTTTCATTTCTCTGCTTAGATCACTCAAAGGTACCTAGAAACTCTGTGCAATTGTTGGTGGTTTTCATTGCACTGTATCATTCGACAGTGCACTCACTGAAGAGGAATAATCTCCTGCTTAGTCCTTTGATCTCAGTCTGAGGAAGTTACATGCATGGATGGTATTCAAACTATATCATCCCAGGCATTCAAAAACTTCTTCAAAATTTCAAAATGAACCAAATGAAATTCATGCAACAGCCTTAATTATTCACCTCTCTTCAGAAGAGATGCTCACCGAGCACAGCAGGATTACCTGATGATCTATCTTCTCTCATTTTTTCAAATGTTGTGGCTTGAGACCATCCTCTCTCAGATTTGTATTGAACTTGTAGGTCAAGGTCTGCTCCAAAGATCCCTTGGGAGGAGCAGCTGGCCCGTGCCATAGACCATAATGCCTGTCCCAGAAAAGTCAGACTTTGCTCTGACCTGTTAACAGACAACAAACAGGCCTAGTCTCATTTATGTTTTGCTGCAAACATCTTTCAACTACTGATAGCAGACAAAAAAAAAAATTAAACACTGAAAGAGAAGTATATTTGACTTCGGGAGAAGAAACAAAATTACCTAAGACTCACTTGAGAAAAGTTGGAATCTGTGGAGGGAAAATATTAGATTCCATAGATGAATGACAAAATACCAAATTATTCACCACCACTGCCAAGAAAAGTGCTAGAAAGTCTGCATGAATTTTACTTTTTCTAAATATTTTTTAAAGTATGAAAGAAAAAAATACTTACAGAAGTATTCAATCTTGTGAATGCTTAATTATTCTGACATCATTTATGACATATACATTGTATATACAATATATTTTATATTATCAGTGACATTCCAGGACTAATCATGTGTGTTTGAATTTGAAGACTGGGATCAAAGTCTAAATTTTTTTCACAATATTTACCTAGTGCCAGAAGAAGAAATATGTTTAGTCCAATTAATATAGAATATCAGTACTGTAAAACATTATGAGATCAGTTTCTCGAGTGCCAAAACCTCGACTGGATTCCCGTGGAAGCAAATCCACTTGAGCAAAACCAGTAACTTCCTCCAGGTGTAGCGGGGGTAAGAGGGAACAGAATTAGACCACAGAAGTTGCATCAAAGAGCAATTCCACACGGTTCCAGGTGACTGGCCCGGGCAGAGAGCGGGCAGTAGGGGCTGGGCTGGGCAGCCCAGCAGCAGGGTCCTGCCCCAGCCCCTAGGTTTGTCCCCCACACCTGGGCCACCACCTGCCTGGCAGCCCCGCTCCCCACCACGCCCTTGGGCAACAGCACAGCCAACGCTCCCCCTTTGCCTCAACAAGAGCTCAGCCCTAGCAGAGGGGCATTTTTACTGTTCCTATCAAGATGTGCGCAGCCTTCTCCAGCTCAGCCAGGCAGCATCCCTGGCCAGCAGCAGGCGGAGGCTGGGACCCGGCCCTTCCCGGCCTGGCGCTGCCGAGGAAGCGGCTGAGGGAACAGTCTGGGCAAGGCAAGGACTCGCCCGTTCTCGCCTCCCCCTCCCACTCGTGTCAATAAATCATTAAAGACCAATAGCTTTGGTTTCTTCCTTCCTTCGGGAGGCACCGCGTTTCCACGCGTCTGTACTTGAAGATAAACCGCTGCGACAGCAGATACCCGCCCCCCGGC
>NW_009954407.1:1758689-1763710 GCF_000747805.2 Chaetura pelagica
GCCTCGCCACCGCGGGAGCTCCTCGGGAGCCGCACGGCGAGCGCCGGGGCCGCGAAGCTGCGGGCCCCTCCCGGAGCGCTGCTCGGGCTCCATCGCCCCATCTCTGGGCTGGGGGGAGCTGAGAGGCTGGGGAGCTGTCTGCCGAGTGACCTGGTGCTGCCTCTGCTGCCTCAAGCGGAACAAAAAACTTCCCCTCTGCTTCTGACGCTGGTTAAGACGCGGCAGTTTGTTCCCCAGGTAGCCAAGTGGGTACCCTTTTCCTACCATGCAAGTAAAAACACGTATTCCCCCGTGATATCGCCTGAGATCTTACAGCTGTGTTCAGGTGTGTGCTCTGTGTATATAGGTGTGCATGAACCTGAACTGCATGCAGCCCAAATCTTCATGGGAATGCGGAAGAGTAATAATCTCTGACCTTTGATGTGGCTCGCTCATTACAAACGTGCTATCAGCGTTTGTCCGCATTACCCTCCGGAGGCAGAAACTTGGGGTTGGCTGGGGGTTTTTTAAAGGTTTATTGACTGATTAGTTTGGAGTCAAACTGGCAAGAAGCAAAGGGTAAGTAACAGAAGGTGACAGGTAATCCATTTGTATTGGATCTCTTTCCAAAACTCACTTAAACGTTCATATGTAAAACTGACTTTATGTGCAACACACCTCTAAATATTTGTTTCTAATGCTTTTTGCAAATCAAAGGCAGTGCTTAAACTAGAACTTATTTTATTTCGGTGTCTGTTATGACACTATTTGATAAAGGCAGAAGGAGCTTTGTGTATGAACGTGTGTTGAATCTGAACATGACCCTCACGGACATATGAAAACTGATCTTTTGAAATGCATATTGTATGGATGTGCATGGTTTGTATTCTTAAATTGTTGGATTTAGGGTAGTAACTTATTTTAAAGTATTCATATACACTTGCGTGTACCTGTGTGCTTTTCCAACTTGCAGGCTAGAGGCTGAACCAGATACGTAAGCAGTTGTGTAGTGTGGAAGACTACCTGTTAAGGCTTAACGTAAAATCTCAGAATGGTTTGAGTTGGAAGGAATCTGAAAGGTCATCTATTTCCAACCCTCTGCATTGGCAGAGACACCTCCCACTAGACCAGGCTTCTCAAAGCCACATTCAGTCTGGCCTTGAAGACTTCGAGGGTGGGAGCATCCACAACTTCCCTTGGAAACCTGTGCCAGTGTCTCACCACCCTCACAGTGAAGAATTTCTTCCTGACGTCTAATGTAAATCTACTCCCTTCCAGTTTTAAGCCATTGTCCCTTGTCCTCTCCTTACAAGTCTTTGTAAAAAGTCTCTCTGCAGCTTTTCTGCAGGCCCCTTTCAGGTACTGGAAGGCCACTATGAGGTCTCCCTGGAGCCTTCTCTTCTCCAGGCTGAACCACCTTTCTCCAAGTGATGTCACCACATGATGATGTCACCTGAATAAGGGTCCTGGTTTGGAGAAACTGCATAAGCCATCAGTATATAGATGGGTGTAGCTAAGTACTATTACTGTCTTAAGCATCCAGTTGTGTTCACAGGGTTGTTTGTGTGACTGCTTGTAGGTAATGAAAATAAGCTTCTCCATTTATTTGCTTACATTTTCTAAGCACAGTTTAAAACTTCAGCTTAATGGTGTCCCAGACTTTGTTCAGTGAAAGTTTTTGAACTCCAGGAGGGGTGAGAGGCGTATTTGTGGAAGACAGAGCATTCCTATTCAGAATTTTTTCATCTAAGGAGAAAATAAATGTGTTGTGAAATACTGATAAAATTTTGCTGATAGTGGAATCTTGGTTTGAACAAAATTATTGTTGCTGACCATCTGCTTTAAATTGTACTATAATTGGATAGTTGTGTGTGTCGTAAGTTTATTATACTATTCTTGTCTTTGTTTTGGTCATCTTTTCTTCTTCTTCTTGTCCCCAAATAAGTTTTTGTTATGTTGCTCCTCTGAACTCAAAGTCTTTAGTTTAGAAGTTGACAGTTACATAACCCTGGTGTTCAGCAGAGCAGAGGGAAATGAATGTCCAGTGGAGCAGTGTGTAGTGTGGAGGCTCAGACACTCAGCTGATACTTTTAAGGAGACAATAAGTTCAGCTCAGACTTTTCCTTTGACTTCTTCCGTTTGGTTTCTTTGTGCTGTAAAACTCACCTTGTATTCACAACAGGCCAGAGGAAGCAAGACTATTGTGTAGTCAAATGTCTCTTTTGATCTGAATCCTGGGTTCTAGACAACCAGAGTATGTGGGAAATTTTCAGCCCTGGCAATGTATGCAGAACATATGTATGTGGAATAATGTGTAGCTTTTTTTTAAAGTCAGATCACCGTGCTTCTTAAAGACATAAGACATTCTTCTTAAAGACATTTGACATGACTGTCAAATACCCAGGGAGTGAATAGTGTGGAAAAATGTTAAGTGCAAGCCAGTCTTTTTTAGCTACTATGTGAATTCTAAGTGATAACTTTCTGTTACAATTTCCATTTAAAGGGGATGGGGAGTTTAAGGCTGAGTATACAGTTTTCTCCTTTCTTTCAGGAGGAATTGGATTTGGTTTTTCATTTGAGGATCATGAAGATAGCTTTGTGTATAGAAAGAGACTGCACAACAGAGCTGAAGCCGAAAAACCGTAGCTCCAGCTTGAAGAGTACTTGCGCAACCAACAGACCAGTCTTTCTCCCAAATACAATATACACTGTGTTCTCAAACATTGCTTTGAGGGTATAGGGAAAATGAAGATTTAATGCTCTTTGTTCTAAAAGAGTCTTGAACAAAGTGCTGCTAGTCTGGATTCCTGCTCTGTCTGTCACCTCCCTGAACTTGGTAAAATGAATCAGTAGGTTACAGTCCTGCTGGCAGCATGGTCTCATGCTTCACTAGAGAAAATAAGAATTTGTCAGCAAGTCTGTTCTGTATAAGCTTTCACAGTAAAATAGTTGCTTTATACAAGGAACTTTGATTGCAGTGGAGAAGGGGCAAAGGAGTTTGGGGAGAAGAGGTGCAACTTTTCCAAAGTGTAATGGCTGTGTGTTTCTTCTTCTATGGCATGAGACTTGGTTTGTTCTGTTACAGTGGAAAACCAAACACAGTGCTTGGACATCATTAAGTCAACAACTATAATGTTCTTTGATAAATGAATGGTGAATAAAGTATGTATAGGAGCAAAGTCAACCTTTTCATGTTTTGCAAAGCATGATTTAGTAATATCTGCTGGGCCTCACTTCCTGTTGAGGTCATTGTTTTGGTGTTACTGCCATGGAAACGCACAATGGTAAAGCTTTTTTTTCCTGTTCCTTAATGTGTAGCAAGATCAAGGAAATGCAATTTTATTCATGGGTTAGTTTTACCTGCAAGGAGAAGTATGAAAAAAAGTGTGGAGATGTAAGAGGAACTGCTTAAGCTTTGTCAGCAAGCAAACTGTGTAACTGCTTCCTGTATATTTTATGGTGGGATTTTTTTTTTTCCCCCTTAAACTTTAAAGAGGGAAAAAAAATTGTTTTCTGGAACACCTGTATGCATGCACGTCCCTAGATACTTTTTATCTGCTATGCCTGGATATCTGCTAGGCAAAGACAGCAAGGCTAAATTAAACTTTCTTGCCTTTTTTTTTCCCATGGCGAAAGCACTTGCCAGGTGTTTGATCATAAAATACCATGAAATGCCTGAATAACAGGCCAAGAAACTCATTGACTACAGGACTGCATGACTTCTAAGATCAGGTGAAACTTTCTTTGATATGGAGTAATTATAAACCAAGTATTAAACAGTAAGACAGAAAGAGAAAGATCTGTTTCTCCAAGTGTTCCTGGAAAGAAATTTTCTTCTTCTCTAAGTAAAATTCTGAATGAATTTTTATTCATAAAAGCTGTTAAAAACACACATCTTTTACCACAAAAAGTACACTGAACGTGTCTTGCAAATTAATGGCTTCTTCCTAGCAAATATAGTTTACAGATGTAATGGGATAGATGTGTGTGTGTATATATATATACACTGTGCTGTATTTAAAAATACATTTTGCGAGCTATTTTAAATATATATGCATGTTTGGTGTCTATATATATAACTGATACAGATGTGTATGTGTATGTTTTATACAGGGTGTAGATGTAAAAAAACCAACCCACTCTAATATGTACTTTCTGCTAACATGCAGAGTTTGATGACACTCTAGATGGTGGAGACTGTGGAGTAAATCTGTGAAGATGAAGGCTTGTCGCACTTGTTATCTAGAGTCTTAGACTTGGTCAAATATATAAATCAAGTGTCAAGGGAGTAAGAAGGCTTCCATTTTGACAATTACATATTGCACTAGATGTAAATGTACTCTGGTACTGCTGAATGTGTTTCTGATCATTTTGGTTTTTAAAGCCTGCCTAACCCTTCCTTTGTGCCTTATTTTCTGTCTGAAGTTGTCTAGCTGTAACTTCTAAAAGCACTGGCTGCAAAAAACAAAACATGCACTTTCCTGCATGACTAAAGATCCTCATAAGTGAGTATGTATGTTTCCAGGTTTGCTTCTGAAAACCTAATACTGGAAGGTGCAACTGGGCAAGAGCACTGATGTCAAAACAAAATATGCCAAGTACTGTGAATATGCCCGTGCAGCATCGGGTGATGGATAGTGCTGTATTGGAGGTTTATAGACAGTGTTGTAGTACCTGTCAGCTGCATCCAAACTTAGCTAGCGTAGTACTGGACTTTGTGAATAAACACCACTTGTTTTCTATCCAGCTGAGATATATTTAATAGCTGTTAGTCTCTTGACAGTAGCTTGTGTAGCAGTGTCTTAAACATTTATATTCTGAGCTGTTTAGCATTTAGCTGAAGACATCACAATAAAATAAATTCTTAGTACATGTGTATTATCATAGGCTGCTGCAGCTTCTTTATTTATTCTTCTGCCTGTCTTATCCAGATAATCTTTCAAATATTTTTCTTGGATGCAACCACTTTTTGGCATCCTTCTTTCTGTGCAAATAGACTTCCTTACCCAAGCTTTTACATCTTTATTTCAGACAACTTTTCC
>NW_009954407.1:1763735-1771078 GCF_000747805.2 Chaetura pelagica
ATCAATTTTTATAGACATGTTAAACAGTAACAGACATAGAGTGGCTAGTGGGTTACTGCTCTTCACGACAATTGAAACTTGTTCTCCCTTCTCATACTGTGTCTCTAGAAGTCTTATTGTACAGATGGAAACATGTCTTTTGTGTTTTTTTTCTTTCTGGAATCATAAGAATAACACAACTTTTCTGGTTTTGAAGTTTAAATGGCATAGCTTATTTTAACTTCCATTTTATTGTGTTTTCCTGCTAGAGAGGACTTCTGCTGGTACAGTGAAACAACATCAGATCTCTGAAATAAAGAATACATAACACATGAGATTTCTAATATAATTTGTTCTCACAATCTCATTTTTTCTTTTGCATACTTGGCTTTATCTTCACTTTGGAAGTTCCTAAAGTACATGAGGATATACTAGAAATCTGTTCTTTTGCACTATACAGGTGAATTCCTTAAGCTTACACTGGAAATGGAAAACAGTATCACTTGATATGGCCCCTCAAACATCCAAACAGATCGTTAGGTAATTTCCAAACCAGAATATTCATGGGATTTGCCCTTAGAGGACACAAGAGCACAGGAAAAGATCTGTGAAAAGGACAGTGAAGAGAATTGAGTCTCTTCTGGGGCTCACTGTTAATTATTGCAGTCCACTAACGTCAACTTTCTCACTGTATAGCCACAACTTTTAAAATTCTGAAGACATCTGTATGAAAGGACTTGCAGTCCTCTGCATACACTGAGTACTGGTATTGTGTCTCACTTTCAGTGGCAAGGTTAAAGAATAATACAGCTCACTTGTCTGATGAGTGGTACAGAAGTCCCCTTGGTGGGAGCAAGGAACAGCAGGCAAAACCTGACTTAGCTTAGGTCCTTTAGTGGGACTGGGGAGGTAAAATAAATCTTGTGGGAGGAGGACTTAAAAATGCCAAGTGGAGCTTCTGCGTTTTGTTACAGGTTCTTATTTTACCACCTCCCTATGGTTGCACGGCAGGGACTCATTTGTAAAAGGGCAGGAAGGTCAGAAAAACTAGCTTTATTTGAGGGCTATGTCTGTCCTGGGTATGATGACTATTAAATGTCCAGTGGAACTAACTAACTTCCAATGGATCTCTGTTAGGATAGTCTGGGTATGGTTTGAGCCCAGCTGCTTAGTGGGAGTGAATAGAGAAGACAGACTCTGGTCACTATACAGTGATAATACTGAGACA
This sequence comes from Chaetura pelagica, assembly GCF_000747805.2. Classification (NCBI taxonomy): domain Eukaryota; kingdom Metazoa; phylum Chordata; class Aves; order Apodiformes; family Apodidae; genus Chaetura; species Chaetura pelagica. Next base: position 1,764,943 of record NW_009954407.1, read on the forward strand.
CAGTGGGCAGAAGCTACAGCATGAGAAATTCTGATTCCAGTGTTGTAATAGGCTGTTGAATCTGCATCTGGACAAGGTCCTGGGAAAATATAATTTTGTTGCACCTGCTTTTTGTAGGCAGTTGGGTGACCTCCAGAGCCCTTTCAACTTCAAAAAATCTGATTATTGAAAGCAAGTACAGGCAAGCTTTGAAAGCTACTGCTTATACTGTCTTATGTTTTAATTAATCTAGGATTTCTAAGGGCTTATCTTTGTTTTTCCTGTAACTGACAACAGTAATCTTGAATTCTGTGACATTACACTATTTAGCTATTAAACAGCTAATCCTCCAGTCATCACAACAGTATTTTTTAGCAGCTCTGTGGCACAGTTCATTCCATGTAAGAACAAAATTGCTAACTTACCCATTCTTTACCACATATGAGAAACTGTAGCTGACAAAATATAATTTCATTTGTATTGTCCTGCAGACTAAACTGGCTGTCTGCCTCTACATGAATAATCTATGTGTGTCCATGATTTATTTTTTTTCATTGCATCCCATGTGTGGAGGTGTTTTGTTGTCTGATGGTCTCTGCTGTATTTACAGGAATACACATTCTGAAATTAATCTAGATTTGCAATGAAGCAGGACTTCAACATTTGCTGGCTGGTTTAAATTAATAGGGAGAAAGAATTTGTGGGAATTTAGTTCTTGTCATGTTCAATAAGCTTAAAAATAAACCTTTCTGATAAGCCAGGTTTAAACTATTTTATAGCAATTGCTGTGTTTCTCACATCTGAACAAACTATTAGACACTTGAATGAACAATTTGGGTTTTTTAAATGACAGTAAGCTTTTACACATAGCTCCTTAATGTAAAGACAGTCAACTTTTGACACTGGATTCAAGTCTCAACTGAAACGGGGCAGTCTTTCCTAATTCTCATTTAGCTATAACCATTTAAAATTTTTTGCCCTTGAAGACTACTTAATCTTGAAAGCAGCATGCAATGAATGATCTCAATCATATTTATATCATCATCTGTACTTGGACTATTTAAATCTGTATTGGGTATGTTAGTAATACCAGATGGTTTTGAATAGCTTTTGCTGTAAAATGAAGATTAATGGCAGTAGACAGGCAGAAACCTCCTGGCATTATTTCAGCAGACCTATCTGTGCCATTTCTCCCATAACTCCATTTATGGGGGAAAATAGGGTTCCACCTACTCTTAGGCATGCATTCCCACTACAGCATGTCCTCAGGCTGCTTTGTATCTCTGGGTGCTCCAGCACGGACCAGGCCATGTCCTCCAGAAGACATGGGGAATAGATGTAGGCAGAAGCAATTGAAGAACCACACTGAAGCTTTAGACTCTGAGTTTCCCAGGTTACAGCAGAATTAGCTGCTGAGGGAGAAACAGTCAGTTCTGAGGCTGATGCTTCCGTACCACTCAGGGCCCTGTTACAGGGCTATGGAGCAGTAGTACTTGATGTGTCTCAAATTTATTAGATAAGAGTTAAACATAAAAGCACTGTGTGCTTTTGTTATTTTATATCTTTATTTTTGGCAAGTAGCCACATAGTTTCCCTGTCAGAACGAACAGGCTGTGCATGCATCTGGAATTTTGTCTAATTCAGTTTTTTAATGTATCCTTTAGTTTCAAGCTAATCTGTTTCCATAAAGTGACCAGACATTGCAGGCTTCTTTCTCTTTCACAGCAAATTGAGACATATGTCCTGTTTGCTGATTCAGTTTTATCTGTCTCAAGCTGCATAAGCATTTATTTAATGATGTGCTCTTCATTCCTGGAGTTGGGATGTGTAATCCAGCATTACTGAAGAAATCTGCACTGAGACTACTGCTTGTGAAGGTGCAAGTAGGCTGTCTGGTTGCTGTCAGTTTACTGGGGAGAAGGGAGTATGTTTTGGGTGAAACATTTAGAAAGCACACATTTCCTCTGCTAATGTGTTTCTGGAGAGGTATTTTTATCTTAAAAAAAAATAAAAAATCTTCAATGTTAGGAAGCTTGGAGATTATATATTTAAAAAAAAAAACATTTTCATTTTCTTCCCTGGTTTGGGAATTCTCAAAATATTAAGGCTACTTCGTTGTACTGTACAGTAGTGCTCCGAAAGTGATCCCAGGTTTCTAAACTTTCTAATTACAACAGTAATAGAGCTATCATTATTCCCTTTTCTCCTCCTTTTTTTTTTTTTTTTTTTTTTTTTTTTTTTTTGGAAAGGAGATCCTAAGTATAAAGAAGTAATGCCAGTTTGTAGCTGAAGTAGCAGCTAAAGAGAATGGGTTAATGTAGGCTTTGGTTTTATTTTGGTGGGAGGGTGGTGCTGGGTTTCTGTGGTGGTTTGGTTAAGTTTTGGGGGGTTTTGGGGGCAATATGTGTGTTAAGTTTAACAGCTTTTTAGGGAGGATGATTTTAAAAAACAACCAACCCCAAACACAAATCAACCTGTTCTGAAAAAGAACAACACAAAATTGTTTTGTGCTGCTTTAACTTCCTCTTTTTAGAGGACATCCTGGCCAACATTTTGTTCTGTTCACATGTGACTTGACAGGAGCACTTAGCTGTTTCCAGATGTACAGCATGAGTGTGTGAGGTACAGTGTGCATACAGTGGGGCTCTGGATACCAAATGAGAAGACCTCTGTGAACACCCATATTCAGTGAAGATTAACTTTTATTAATCCATTCATTTTGAATATCTAACGTAGACAGAAATAGTCAATGAAAAATAATTTTTGTAAAGCTATCTTTATTTTAGATGTGTAGTGGTCTGGCTTCAGATAAGTGCCTATAGCATGTAAACTTCTTGAGCCCTCAGGCTGATAAAGATGTCATCATAATCACAGCAGGAGTGTTTCTTCTTCCAGATAAGAAAGGAAGAAATAATTTCATGTCTCTCTGATCGCTTCTCTAGTTGCAAGCACTTGCTTAATTGCTGCCAAAGTATCCCCTCTCTCTAAATAGATCATAATCCCCAATAAAGTTTTGTAATTTCCCCAGGGATGTCTAATGACTGTGGAGCCAGTGATCCTTCAAATTACAAAATAACTGAAAACATGGTCTTTCCAGCATCTTATCATGTGTTCTGTGTTGAGCAGAAGGTTTGTGAATAATCTGTTCCTTCATTTTGGACAGAAACAAGTTGTGAGTTGAACTGTTTGTATCCATGTACATACAACAACACTATATGACTTCTCAGAGTAAATTGTAAACTACTTAATAATAAAACTGTGTCACCACATCTAATTAACACTGACATTGTTTTTTTGTTGCCAGAACTAAGATTAGTACTGGAACTTGTGAGCTCTAGCTCACTTTCCTTCCACGGTAAAAACTGAACCAGAGATGAGCTGTTTCATTTATGATCCCCATCCCTCCCATTGCATCTACACAGCTGGCTGGCAATGCTCCTCCCATTGCTGGAGCAGTGGGTGGGAGTGTGGGAATGGGTTCCTCTCCAGCCATGGGGCATGGGCCTGCACACCCAACCATGATCACAGATCCATGGTGCTTCATCTGTCTTATTTAAAAGCAATTTTCCCCAAAAGTTTTAAGAGCTGAAATGAGGCATTTTAAATTTACTGTGTTACATGAATGCAGAAGTTACAGTGTTTGGTGTCTATTTTTCAACTCTAACTCCCAGTGGCTGTTACTCAGTTAAATGTGCCTATGTGTTGATATATTGTCTGAATACCCAGCCTTTACTCTGCGTTGCTTTTTATACTCTCATTTTTCTCTGCATTATGAATTGGTTGTCTGCCCTTGTAAATGTTTTCACAGTGAAACTGTTTGCATATCATTTATGGTCATTGCTTTTGCTAACTGGGCTGTTTCTCCTGGGAAAGTAAACTGGTATTAGTCAAGTTGAAATGTACTTGTAAAGAGTATGTTCTGCTCTCAATCACTATCAAGAATAGTTTCAAATATATGCAGGAATATTAGACTAATTACTTGCATGTTTTCTTTATTCCTATGCCCAGGTTACTGCACATAAATGCAGGATCTGTTTATTTCTTGATCCACTGTATTTTGCCAAGTCAAAGGCTGCAAATCACTTTGTCCTGACAGCTGGATTAAATGTCCTTTGACATCAGGTCTTAACAGCCTCTCTCACTTGTTTCACAGCCACAGACCTAAGTCAGGGCTGCAAAGAACCTCATTCTCCTTTGTGTGAAGCTTGCAGTGTGATCTGGACTGTGAAGACAAGTCACCAGAAAAAATTCTTCGTTTAGGCTAAGGCTAAATTTAGGCCTGCTAGCTCAACCCTAGGTAGAATTGAAAGGTGAAGGGACCCTAAAGTACTGTCCTAATGTCAGCTTAGTCAAATCCTTAAGTTTCTGCTTTAGTTGTGGATTGTGGATTGCTAAGGCAGCAGTTAGATGATGCATGCAGCATATTTTTTTAAGCTGATTGTAGTTTTCTTCTTACTCCACACAGATGGGCTTGGGCCATGAGCAAGGACTTGGTGCCTGCTGCTTAAAGTGCAAGGATAAATGTGAAGGATTTGAGCTTCATTTCTGGAGGTAAGTAACACCAGATGTTTCAAAAGCTGTGACTCAGCACTGCAGATCTTGGCACGTGCACAGAAATGTAACTGCTTTTGTTCTCTTTTTCAATTAAGCTATTCAGATGTTTTATAGAAGTTGTGTCTAGGTTCAGGGCCAAGGCTTCTCAGCTGCATTGCAACAGAGTGTTTAAGTATGTAGTCACTTATAAACATACATTTCATCTGCACTGAAGTCAGTAGTAGCACTTCTACTGAAGCATTTGCATTAGCTTAATAAACAGTTGAAGTATGTTTGTAAAAACATCTCTATCCCTACAGTAAGAGAGATGACAGGGAAGAAGTGTGTTTATCTCAGTAATAAAATGCTTTCTCAGCTCCTGACACAATAAGTTTTGATCTGAGATTTCAGGATAAATTATCTTATCTATGTTGAAAAGGTGTTGAAACTTTGTATACATCTACAAATGACTTAGAGGGACAAGAGGTGTCATCATTCAAGTAAGTTAGACAGCACTTAGCCTCGGATGATCCATTCTTCCTACACCAGTAAGAGCAGCTGATAGTTGTGGTAAATAGGCTGTTCTATAGCCTGTACCAATACATCTGCAGAAATGTTGTATTCCCTTAAGTCTTGTCTTACTGAAAACTTAATGTATATCTTGTTAGCTCTGATTATAGCACACTGATTATGCTGGGTGTGCTTTAAGGTGTAGATCAGTGGCTCTGAGTTATTAGGAAAAAAAAAATCCCTGTTAAAGGGATTGTCCTGCCTGCACAGGACGTAAGAAATAGTTGTTAGTAGCACTAGCACATGCTAGCAACGAAAGGGGTTATATTTCACTGATGCTACTTAGCTACAGTCATAATTGTATCTGCAGTAGGATTTTATTTTATGATGGGTTTTTTTAAAGTAGTCTTTCCATCCCAGCCAGAGTGGCATCAGGCGCCGATAAGGCCTAAGAGATTTCACATCTTTTTCTAAGTACCTGAGTGCAGCTGAGACTCGACTTAGAAAATAATCAGAGATGTCAGTTGATGAGGGTACAGCTTCTTGTTTATGTATCTGTAATATATAACTATAGAAACAGCTTACTAATAAGGATATGGAGCAAGAAGTGGTAATACACTGGTAAACGAACATGATCATCTAAAGATAGTGTCACGATCCGTGACCTATTATATCTCCTTATTGGAGTGTATTAACTTATCAGGATTTGCTGAGAGATCCACACGTGGGTATCGCCTCACACAGAGGAGACAGGGGCTTATGCCCTGACTTTTTCGAGTGAATAACTTGCTCAGTGCTTACTAATATTTCCAATAACAGCAACCAATCCCCAATTAGAATTTACGAAATGCACGGTTTATTGTGGGGAAAACAAAGCAATTTGGGGCAGGAGGTTCAAAAGGAGTGATTAAAACACATTAAACATATATGGGTACACCTTAGTTATTTAAGTGAGGGAAGGAGAGGGGAGGGGTATGCCCGAATGCCTGGATTATACTTTCCCCTATAAGCTGGGGTAGCCGGAATTGTCTCACCACACGGTGGCGCAGGTAGGATGAGCTGGGTAGCAAAGAGGCTGCGGGCACTCCAAGCGCAGGTCGCCCCCCCCCCACAA
>NW_009954407.1:1772792-1794957 GCF_000747805.2 Chaetura pelagica
GGCGGCCGCGCACGGCAGCAAAATGGCGGCAGCAGGCAGTGTGGGGAGAGGACCGCCCCGAACACGAGGAGAGAACGAGAAAAGAGAGGGGCGGGCCGCGCTGCCTCTCTCATGGGGTTTTCGGCACTCCCGATTGGCCGGTTTTGTATTTCCGGGCTTTTGAGCCAATCAGACGGGACCTAGTCCCGCCCCTGCTTCCGGCCACGGCTCCTCCCCCGCAGCAGGTGCCCCCCCCCACCCCACACACACACACAGAGGGGGTTCAGCGCTGTGTGGAGACGCCGTTTTAAGTCAGTTTTGTCGGCTGACTCAAAGGACGTTTCATGTTCGTGTAAGGAAATACCTGGTCCTTCACAGGTAGAATAAATCATTAATTTATGGAAAGACTTATTTTAGTATGCACTCTGTTGCAGAGAGGACTTGTGTAGAGATAATAGAAAAATAGAGCATCTGTAGACAATTTGATGAAACAGAATAAAATTCGGAGGGGGTGTAAATGGTGTTTATCCAAGTGGGGAAGTGACAAGTGAAGGAAAAAAAAAAAAACTAGACCAGTAAACTTTTTCTCAACTAGTTGCTTTTGTCCTCTTTTTCTTAATTCCTATTATTAAGGGACCTTATAATTCCTAGCATAGTCTTCAACAAGGAAAAATTTGGAGTAAAAAGATATAAAATGCTTATTTAGCCACATCGTAGCCTGTTTACCAAGGTAGAATGTGTCTGCTTTTGTGTGTGTATTTGAAGATTAGTCTGCATGTTTTTCTTTATACACATGTTACTACTCTATTGTGGTTGGGGCTCCTTGTGTAAGGTCCTTAATGCATAGCTCATCAGAGCACTTTTTGTCCTAGACAGCCTGTAGACAGCAGTGGATTAAGTAGCAAGAAAGAAAAAGACATGAAAACAGTGGTGCTTTAGTTAAGATTAAGGTTTAATTTGGCAATCTAATTGATGTAGGCTGGACCAGATAAATAAGGTGGCTGGAAGTATTCTGAGAAGCATCTTCTAGGTGGCAGACAAATGTGGCATGTACTTTTGAAATAGTTGAAAATTTACCTGTTGAGGCAATTCAATAATGGTTTAGAAAATAGCAGTTTCTCCAGTGGATCTGCTACTGGGGACAGGAAAAGTGTAAATCTGAAGTCTGACATCATTCATGTGTAAACAGTTTTCAAAGAAAAAAATTTTAATATGCTTTGCATGATACAGAGATTTTACAAGTTCAACACTTGAACAGAAAGGAGTGGATCCCCAGTATCTGTTCACTTAGTCATGTTAGGCTTAAAATCTGAAACTGTTCTAGGTAGAAGCAAACTGTAGCAGAAGTGCATAGAATATAGTCTTTATAACATGAATGATCAGGAGCAGTTTAAGTTTAACCACTAATTTCACTATTACTTTTCTCTAGCAGATAGGTGTTAGAGCAGGGATTGTAGTTGGAGAAACTGTTACAAGTTGGGAAGAATACCTGGTGGATTGACCCCAGCCAGCAGCCAAGCACCAGCTGCTCACTCCCTGTCCCCTCACAGAGGGGTGGGAGAGAGAAAAAGAAGTGAGGAGAGTCATGGGTTGAAATGAAGTCAGTTTAACAGATGAAGGAGAGAGGAGACAAAAAAACAGCTGATGCAAGGGCAGTCACTTACCACATATCATCAGCAGACTGATCCACACCCAGTCTCCAGGCAGTGGATGCTTTGGAAGTTAGAAACCCTGCCTTCTTCATCCTCTACCCCATCTTATTGCTGAGCATTACATTACATAGTATGGAGTATTCCTGTGGCCAGTTTGAGTCATCTGTGCCCCCTTCACTTCTTGTCTGCCCCAAATCTATTTGCTGAGGTGTGGATAGAGCTCAAAAAAGTGAAAGCCCTGACACTGTGCGAGCACTGTTCAGCAACAGCAGGTGCTATCAACACTGACTTAGCCACAAATCCAAGGCACAGCACCATACGGGCACTGTGAAAAGAGGTACCTGCATGCCAGCTGGACCCACTACAATGAGGGAGGCAGCAGCCGAGTTTGCCGCGTGGGCTGGCTGTGCTCCTTGCTGTAGTCTGGGTAAGGGTGACACTGCCCTCTCCTGGGTGAAGCTGAGGAGCTTCAGCAAAACACATAGTCCTTGTTCCCTGCCCTGATACCTGAAGACTCTGGTGTACCTCAAAGAGCTGCCTGTAATTTCTCTGTGTTTCTGCACAGCAGCCTCAATTCTGCCTTTAGGGAGTCATACAGGAAAGTGCATGAAAAAATTCAAGTATGCCTGCACGATAGCGGGGTTTTACACAGAGCTTCTACACCATTCTTCTCTATACTGGCAGCATTTGGAAAATACTTCTTCTAGGTTGGCACATGCTCTTTAAGCACTCTGTTCTGTAATTGTTGGCACAGTTTGTGGGATGGTTATATTGATGCAAAACTAGTAATTTAGGCTATCACAGAAATGGTGGTAAACAACGGCCTTAGTAAATTTGTCCCTAAATTTTGAAGTTATGAAAGCCTCAGTGTGGTGAGCTGAATGCCACATGAGTACAATGACAGCTACAGTTTACAATGGCACTTGAAAAGTGAATAATTGCCTACTTTATCTGAGTGTGTTAATAGTTTTTGCTTTTAAAATTGTCCTCAGAATCATACTTCCATCCAAATGTAGCACGAGTGGGTAGAATCTTCTCAGTTCAGGTGTTAAACTTCTTTCAGACTACAAAACTGCCTCTGCAAAATTAGCAGGGCAGGCTGGTTGTTAAGAGACTGCTACTCACTACTAAGCTAAATGGTTGCTTGAAGGGAATGTGTTTCCCACTAGAGGGAAATGTAGGACAGGAGTCAGAAGTTGCTAAAAGGAGGAGGGAAGGTTCTGACTTATCTTGATCACATACACATATCGGAAAGTGGTAACTGTCAGCAGTGCAGCTTGCCAAGATATTTAAAAGCTTCTGCAGATAGGGATCTTAAGCTTTGGAACAACTGTTTTCAGCATCTGGCTTCTCCACACAGCTACAGTCCCTAGAAGGCAGAGAAAGCTTTAAGTTGGCTTTAACATTTTCTGATAGTAAGGCTGCCAGGCAAGTAATGAGAGACAGTTCAAAGAATTTGGAATTACTATAGCTGTATTGATAGCAAGGAAACACAGCAGAAAGAATCATGAGGAGAGATTAGTCTTTCTGAGTGGAGGACATAAGGCTCATGACTTTCCAGAAATTTGTTGAGGGCTCCCATGTGTTTGCAGCTGCCTCCTTCTGTCACTAGGAGCCAATGTAGGAAATCAGTGCAGGAAGAGTCAGGTTCCATATTATTATTCTTCTCCATACACCAACACATAGAAAAGTAGGAGAATTGATGATGCTTGGTTTTGCAGAAGGAACTGGAAGTCTTTGGTCCTTGTTGTCAGTAGAAATCTAGGGCACAGGAATTCACCAGCCTCGGAAAGAGAATGGAATCGGCTTACCACCTTTCTTCCTCTTTCTACCCACCTGTGACCTGGAAGCAAGACACAATCTACTAAAGCTGTCTGTTACAGTGATATGCAAACTTTTAATTCCACAGATTTTGACACTTCATCCCTATCTTCGATGTTTTGAATGGGAAAAGCATCCCAAGCTGATGATATTTGACTAGAGGAATATTTGTCTCCTTTGCTGAAGTCATGAGAGCTGTGAGCACACAAGCAGGAGTCCCTTTCAGTACCTCTTTCAGTAGGGATCTTGCTGGATGTCCTCAAGTTGAAGGAAAAATCTTTTTTACAATGCAGAGAACAAGAAATTCTTGCTTCCTGTAATCTTGATAGAGCCAAGGGAGATAAAGTTAAGCCTATACGTGTGGTTTTATATATATTTATATGTATGTCTCCATATGTGTATATAATAGTAAATGGTTTTCCTGGCACATATGAAGTGTTTGCTTTAATACCCAAAATAAAAATTAAGCATCAAGTTAATCAGACGTACTTGTGAAGTGCAAATTTGAGGTAATGAAACAGGGTCACTTCAGTAAAATGTCTATCACAGTAAAAGAAATGACCAACTGATCTATTCTAAGTAGAATTAATTGGCTATATCCCTTCTGCAGAAGGGACAGTGAGTAATGAACAGGACTCTAACGTGGCAAATTAATGTTGGCAGTGTACAGACACCTTCATGTGGCTGAGATCCAGGGAAGCCTTGGGGAGCAGGGGAAATGATAACAGCCTTGGGGATTTTCCTTCCATTTACTGAGATAGGCTGACATCAGTTGTGACTCAGCATTCTCCACATTCTTTCTGGGTTGTTTTCTTCTTCATTTGGAGACTTAGTTATCCACAGGCTCTAATGCCAAGTTCACTACTCTTGTGACTTTGTAATGTAGCCCCTGTAACAGCTTTTTGCTAACTCCATGTAGGCAAAGAGTCATTCACTTAATCTTGAAAGAGCAGGGAGATAACAATAGACTGAAATGTATATGGTCAAATTCTTGATTTAAGTAAACTTGGATGGGGGGAGATAAGTGAGTATCTCATTCTTTCCAATGCAAGTTTAAAGCACAGTAGTTCTATGCTGGTTTCCAGAGTGGGACCCAGGAAGGACCTCAGGACAAGTTGCATGCTTTCACCCTTTGCAAGTGTCTGTTCATCTATTTATCAGGACAACAGAAAATCTCTCAAGGACACTGGAATTAGTAAAACATGTAAAGCCTTCAAGGTGGAAATGGAAACAGCTGTTCTGCATTCTCAGAATGCTACTAGAAAATAAACATGCAACTTCATGACATAGAGTAGGCAAAAATAAGGTGCCCTCAGGGCTTTTCCAGCATGTGTGAAAGTCTCTGGGGAAGAATTCCACCACAGCTTGTTGGGGATGTTTTGGTCTCTGCAGGCTGTCAATGCTGCTTCACTGTAGCTGGCTGCTGTACAGAGTGAAGAGACCTGCACAAACCGTCATACTGCTGTTGTGACCACACAGGCAGTACAACAATGTGAATTGTTCTTAGTGAGCTCTGCTTTGCAATCAGAGCAGTTCTGGAAAGCAAGGCTAGACTTCACTTTCATGAGTCTGTGCAAGTTACCTGAGATTGTTCAGTCACCAATGTTATTAGGTCATATTCTGTAAAGAGGCAAGACTAAAACTGGGGCTTACAATTGCTAAAGATTGAAAAAGTGAAGAAAATATCTGATAAGCTATTGTTCAAATAAATAACTGCTTGAATTCAAAATGCATGTGCGCTGTGAGGCACATAACTGTGTGATGGTCATGATGTAATAATGAACTAAATCTGCAAAAGGTAAGGACTGTTTCTGTCAGCTAGTATTAGATGTCAAAGAATAAATGATTGAGAGTTGGTAATAAGATATCATATGCACACCTTAAAATTGCTTTATTAATATATTAAGTAGTCTCTAAGTTTTAGCTAAGGATTTATATATACATAATACTGAAGAACTTGCAAAATTTTATGTTGCAAAATTTAGGCCAAATGACAATGCTAGTTCATGCTTGCGTTTTTTAGTAAGCTGGGAGTTTGCAAAGTGCTTAGTGTTTTCTAGATATCTAAGTGTCAGCTCTGAAATTCTGTGCATCCTTCATGTTGTGGAAATGAGTTGGAAATCATGCGAGCTGTCAGCCTAGATTTAAGTTATTGATCTCTTTAAGTTTTTATGTGTTGCAAAGCAGAGTCTGTTCTGCTTAACACTCTTCTTTTGCTTGTTATTTTTAGAGTGGAGTGGCTCATTTCTATTGCAGAGTTAGCTATTTTTATTTGAAGTGGGCTTCATAACTTAGGTTACCATAACTTATGATTACTGTACAATTGCATGACCAGGACAGCATCCATCACACACTGAAATGATAATCTCACATCCCATATAATTAACTGGTGTGTGTATGTAGTGCATAACTTTTGGGCTGCCTGTGCGTCATTTCATATGACCAGTTATACTGAGGTCCTCCTTATTCCATCCTTTCCTGTTCCCTAATGGGCCTGCTGTAGTCGTGGCGTGTTCTTGTCAGGTATCTGCATCTATGTATCTTGCCTTCAAGACTTTAGAAACGAAGATGCAGAACAATGTTTAGAGTTCTATGGATTTTGACAAGCAGAGCTGAAAGGAATTTAAAGGTAGTAAATTTATGCTATTTGCTATGTGCAGTAAAAATAATGGGCTAAAATATTACTCATTGCTCTTCAAACTCTAGCGATCCAGAAGGTTGATCTGTTTTCTTAGGCCATAATAGAAGCCTTTAGTTAACATCCAACTTTACTAATTTCTGTGGACTTTGGCAGACTGCTTTGAACTGAAGCTCTGGGAAAAGCCCTTAATAAATAGTAAAAGCGTCTCTGTTTATTATATGGGAATTGTTTAGTTATCCTTAAGGTAATAAATTGCTATCTAATAGCCCTTAATCAAAGGAGTTCAAATGTGTTGTATATTAAAGGGTACCATTTATATCTAAGAAGGTAAAGCCTTCTACCTTTTAAGGATGTTATCTGTAAAAATTCTCTGTACAGTGTGTCAGAGTACCTCTGACTTGGTTCAGAGCTGTTTGAAAGGCTTTGTCCATATAAGCCTTTCACTTTCATCTACTAAATGCTGAACTTTGGGCAGAACTTGGTGCAATTGCAGTGTATATAGGTCTGTATGCATTTTTTTCCTTTCTAGGAAATACATGTTTCCACTTGATAGCAACCCTGTGATAACCAAATATCATGCATCCAGTGAAATGCATATGAAGAAAATAACAGTGTCTGTAATTTTGACTGTATAAAGACAACCTGAAAAACTAAAAGCCCAAATAAAAGATTGCTGGGGCAATCATGTTGATGCATTTAAGTTAACTTGTAATAAATCTGTTAGATGGGTGATAATGGACATCTAGGTGTGTGATAGGTACTGAGATGTAACTTAAGGAATTATATATCTTCATATTCAAAATGCATTAGTGTTGTTTACTTACCTATGTGATGACAATCCCTGTCAACATCAAATGTAAATAATATAACAGGAGAAATAAAGAGTATTCTCAAGTTGTGTTTGACATATTGCAGAATAGCTTGTATATTTGCTAATGAAAGCACTGAAAACAAGGGTTTGGGTTCCCAGTGCTGATGTTATGCATGCAGCTGGTGTGAGGTCTAATTTTCAGCTGAGACTGTAAATTTGTTGCTGTTTCCATAAATTGCAGAAAAATATGCCGCAACTGCAAATGTGGCCTGGAAGAGCATGATATCCCCACAAGCAACGAGGAAGATCGGAAAGTGGGGAAACTCTTTGAAGATACAAAATACACAACCCTTATTGCAAAGCTGAAGAATGATGGCATTCCCATGTATAAACGCAACGTAATGATACTGACTAATCCAGTGCCAGCCAAGAAGAACATATGCATCAATACTGTCACATATGAGTGGGCTCCTCCTGTTCAGAATCAGACACTTGTAAGTTTGTATCACTATTTTTTCATGTTCAAGGTGAAAATTGATGAGAGGTAAAGTAGAGCTTACCAGAAGGATAAATTTGCCTCATATAGTCTTCTTTTTTTCCTTCTCAAAATTGAAAATATGGTGCCCGTTTAATAAGTCTTGCTTATGTCATCTTGCAGATACACGTTTGTCTATGGAACTTCTTTAGAACTGCAGAGATGAGGTGGTTTTAATAGATTAAATGTTATATGCAAAGTCCCTGCAGTTCAGCTTCTCTAACCTGCCTTTTTTTAGTGAACTTAAAGACATTTTCATGGAGTACGGCCTTAAAAGCAAACCCACCCCCCCAAAAAAAAAACAACAAACAAACAAAAAAACACCAAATATCAACAACAAAGGAAAAAAAAGACAACAAAAAAACAACCAATCCCACAACAATTTATGTAATTGTTTTTAAGTTAAGGGGAGCAGTCCGTCTTGCATATAGCTTTTACTGTATATGGTAAGAATAAGGTCAGTGTTGACATCTGAAAGAAAACTCTCTTCAAGTTTGTTTTCAGCTGAAGTAGATCAGATGTTAGCCTTCTGAGGACTTTGCTTCCCTTTTCAAACGCTGATTGCTAATTTACTGTACTGCAGCGTTGTGTGATCCATGCCATAATCATGCTGTCTCTGACTTCCCTCTCAAAATATGCTTTTTCAGTGACTTAATCAAACCTTGTGCATCTAAATCAAATGTTACTTAACATTCAGTTACCACTGGTATTCAGGCTTGTCCTTGCTTTATTAAAACTAGAGCTCTTTTTTCTTTATGCAGCTCCTTTTGTTTTTCAATGGGCTGTGTGCCTCAGGGAGACTATTTCAGCTTCTACTTTTTAAAGCTATATTGATGATCAGTAGCTTTAACTTCGAAAAGACAACATGCTGGGTAAATGTAAATTATTGCTTACTCTCAGAAGCAATGACTATGTTCTGAATGCTGTAAAAGGCTTAAAAGGAAGCCTGTCTCTTACTCTGGGAAGAAGCTGATAAATGTATCTGTTGTATTTTATCTCCATTTACTGCATTTCAGGAGCTTACTGTTTATGGAAAGAACCTTGGTTTTGACAAATTTGACTGTCGCTAACAACAATAGAGATTGTTTTAGTCGCATGTTTGCTTAAAGGGATGGGTCTGTGATCGAAGTGGCATCTGATGTCTAATTCCTTCTGGTTCAGGCTAGACAGTATATGCAGATGCTACCAAAGGAGAAGCAGCCTGTTGCTGGCTCGGAAGGCGCACAGTACAGGAAGAAGCAGTTGGCTAAGCAGCTGCCTGCTCATGATCAGGATCCTTCAAAATGCCACGAGCTCTCCCCCAGCGAAGTTAAGCAGATGGAACAATTTGTCAAGAAGTACAAAAAAGAGGCACTTGGTGTAGGAGATGTCAAGCTCCCTGGTGAGCTGGAAACAAGAGCTGCTGACAAGAATAACGTGAGCAATGGTGACAGAGGCACCTCAGCTGCTGTAGGAGTGATGGAGAAAAAGTCCCCAGATCAGAAGGCATCTCAGTATGTAAGTATAAGAAAGGAAGGATAAAACAAAAAGGTATAATACCATCTGAGTGCTCTGTGTTGTTTAACTCAGTTAAATTTTTTTGTTATCTTGCAATAGCTAAACTCTGGGGAGGGAAAGAAAGAAGGGGAACTGCAGAATATTGTGGAAGCCTGCATAGAACCCTGGTTTCTGACAGCATTTAGTGCATTGCAGGAAATAACTTCCTAGATGACCTTTTAGTCCTCATTGCTTGGAGATACAGTATAGCAGGGTGGCTTTCACAGAATAACAGTAAAGAAACTTCTATAGTCTTATGGACTAACTGCTGCACTGTAATCCTCTTGAAGAGCTGAGTTTAATTTTAGAAGCCTATTTTCTTCTCTTTATTGGAAGAGCACCAAAATTGCCCACTTGAAAAACAGTGTTTACTATTTCTTGGTTTCATTTAATTTTAAAATAATACCTTTCCTTCCCATGTCCAACCAGCCAGACCATGTAGGGGCTGTTTTTATTAGCCTTGTTTTTATATTCAGATCTGTTTTTTTCTTTGATTAGTTTATGGGTTTTTTCTCTGTTATCTGATTTCTGCCTTATAATAGCTCAACAAAAAAGAAGGTATGTAAAATTACTCAGTTTTCATTGAGATTTCTAAAAATATAGCTTAAATAACGTAATTCTGATGTAACTTGCCAGCTTCTGTTGTGCATGCCTCTGCTACCAATTTATGAATGCAAAATAGGGGTAGGAGTACTGAAGTAATTAGATTAATGAAGGAAGCAAAAGCTCCTGTAACTTCATTTCTAGAGGTGTTGGTATTATATGTATGAATCCCAAAAATTATTTGTCTCCAGGTTACTTACAGAAAATTAATATACAAGTTCTAGATGGAGATAAGTTTGTTAACATGGTTTTAGAATATGGCTTTCAGTGTTATTGAGGGATGTGGTGTGCTTTTTTGTATGCTTTTGTTGTTTGATTTTTAAACTGACATGATATATTACTTTTGGTGTCATTCATACAGAATATAAAATTAAAACTAAAGTTTTAGCTTTGAACATGCCCACTTACCTTAGTCATATGTTGTGCCATTTGGTTACCTGTAGCTGCTTTCTAAAATTACTATTCAGGTGTTTTAGCCATTATCTTGTTGAGATTCTAAGATACTAAGAAGTTCTTTTATCATGGCTTGATTAGGTTGCTGTCATTTTGTCTTAACTCATCCTCTCCTGTGTTACTTCAGTTTCACCACAGCAATTCCTCACATACCTCTTTGAGAAAGACCTACAGAAATACACACCTTGCATTGTATCCTGCTGGCCAACTGGCTTGGGCTACATCAAGTCAAGGGCAGGAGGCACTCTGTCCTCTTGAGTAATTTTGTCAAAAAAAGCTTTGTTTTTATGTTTCACCTATTAATCGCTTCCAAAGTTTTCTTACATGAGCACCTGAGTATACATCCTACTATTTAGGCTGGAGAGGTGGGCGGGGAGAAACATGATGAAATTCAACAAGGGGAAGTGTAGAGTTTTGCATTTGGGGAAGAACAACACCATGTCCCAGTACAGGTTGGGGGCTGACCTGCTGGAGAGTAGTGTAGGTGAAAGAGACCTGGGGGTCCTGGTAGACAGAAGGATGACCATGAGCCAGCAATGTGCCCTTGTGGCCAAGAAGGCCAATGGCATCCTGGGGTGCATTAGAAAGGGTGTGGTTAGTCAGTCAAGAGAGGTTCTCCTCCCCCTCTATTCTGCATTGGTGAGGCCGCATCTGGAGTATTGTGTCCAGTTCTGGGCCCCTCAGTTCAAGAAGGACAGGGAACTGCTCGAAAGAGTCCAGCGCAGAGCTACAAAGATGATGAAGGGAGTGGAACATCTCCCTTATGAGGAAAGGCTGAGGGAGCTGGGTCTCTTTAGCTTGGAGAAAAGGAGACTGAGGGGTGACCTCATCAATGTTTACAAATATGTAAGGGGTGAGTGTCAGGGGGACGGAGGTAGGCTTTTCTCAGTGATGACCAGTGATAGGACAAGGGGTAATGGGTGTAAATTGGGGCATAGGAGGATCAAGGTGAATATCCGAAAAAATTTTTTTACTGTGAGAGTGACAGAGCACTGGAACAGGCTGCCCAGAGAGGTTGTGGAGTCTCCTTCACTGGAGACATTCAAAACCCACCTGGATGCGTTCCTGTGTGATGTAATCTAGGTGACCCTGCTCTGGCAGGGGGGGTGGACTAGATGATCTTTCAAGGTCCCTTCCAACCCCTAAGATTCTATGATTCTATGATTTAGGCCAGGTGTATCTCATCGCTGTGCACAGTGATTTAGAAAGAGACTTAGAAGTGTTTGATAGTACAAGTAAACAATTGAGCTGTTTATCTATTGTGTTAGGTACTGAGTTTACCCTGGGCTAAATAATCAGGATTTAGTTACTGATTTATTTTTTTTTGTCTGATCTCTGCAGTATGACTGTCTCATCTATATGCTGTAGCATTATCTCAACTTCTTTTTTTTTTCTTAACAATTCAAAATAAACTAATACAGAGAAGAGCTCTTAAACACCTTGCAGATAACAACTGCCATCCTTGCCTACATTTTTTTCTATCCATTAGTTCTGCATCTTTGTTCTCCAAATTTTCTTGTACATTGTCTTTCAGAGTGAGTCTGAAAGCATGTATTCCTGTAACTGTGCTAAATAGAATCTCTTTAAAAATTTTTATTATAGGAGTAGATTGCAAGTCTTCTAAATCTGATCTCAAAAAATAATATAAAACCAGTTCTCCACTATTAATGTAAATATACCTATAGTAATTACCTCTGTGGTTTTTTTTAAAAATCACCATTAAAACCTGAAATACAGAAAAATTTATATTCTGCATATTTTCATCTTAAAAAGGAGCAAATCTCTTTATGCACCTTTTAACCACTTAGTGTGGGGATGTTGCAAATGGTAGGTAAACAAATTGTCCTGCATTGGGTCTATACACGGTCCATACAACTACTAAACCTTGCAACTGACTCCTCTTGGAGTATGAGATCTAAAGTAGAAAGAAGAGTCAAAATCTTCATATACCTATATATTTATAGTACCTCTTTCATTCTGTTCCAAGCTCTTCTTCCTTCCTTTTTTGCTGTCTTTCTATGTATATTTTGAAAGTGATTCTCTGAAGCAAGTATGGGATTTGATCAATATGACTTACAGCTGAGACACTTGACAAAAAATAAAATTATATTTATACACACACAAAATATTAAAAACTGAGGCTATTTGTGGCTAGGCTTCCAGTGATGTGAATCATGGAGAAAACCTTCCCAGGATGTTCAACCCAGTCACAGACCAACTGGAGTGCAGGAAATGCCAAACTGGTGATTAGACTGTAGATTAAAATTTTTCTTCCAGTAACATAAACCACCTGTGTTTTTTGACTTGATGACAAAACTTTTTCTGTAAGCACATATAGGGCAGTAGACTGACTATGAACTTTTTGGAACTATTTGTAATATAACTGTGTTCACAAAATTTGTGGTCCTTTTTCCACAATCATTCTCCCCGTCGTAAGATCATTAATTACAGACTATTGGACAAGAGCCATGAGTGACTAGCATCCCTAGAACACAGCTTGAAACAGAATGATTATGAAAATTTCACAAGTTTTTTTCTAACCAGAAATGCAGATGCAGCTTGATCTTCCCACGACCTAGTCGTAGTTCAGTCAGTTAACTTTGACGGACACTCCTTATTCTCTCCGTATTCTTGAGTATATAAGACTCACAGAACATAATATGAATTTTAATTGCCTGTTCTTTTTTTTTTTTAATTGTAGTTGCAAGAATGTGAATATGGCAAGATACAATTATCCATTCAAGTAGCAGTAGCACTATGTCAGTAGAATATACATCATCTTGAATTGCTTAATTTACCTAGGCTGTGGCACCATGTTGCACCACTGTGAGCATGGGAGTAAACTAAAGCTTTCATTTCAGTCTGGGAAGGTGGGATTTATTACATATGGCAATAATATGTAATTGCTATAAATGTACCTCTTCAAAGACTTATTTAGCTTGGTAATGTCTTTCCAGTCATGCTATCGCTGCAAACTGAATATGGAAGAAGGTGACCCAGCTGTCTACGCAGAACATGCTGGATATGACAAATTGTGGCACCCAGCTTGTTTTGTCTGTTGCATCTGCAGTGAACTTCTAGTAGACATGATCTATTTCTGGAAGAATGGTAACCTGTACTGTGGAAGACATTATTGTGATAGTGAAAAGCCCCGCTGTGCTGGATGCGATGAGGTAGGAAGTACCCTAGTCCTTTACACACACAAGTTTGCTCCCCTGAGAAGTATGGTTTTTAGTAAAATATTTCAGTGCAGGGACGTGATGTGCCTTCACCTATTTTAGCTGATTGTGGTTGCAGTGACCTGAAACGGGTATGGACACTCCACATTCAGAAAGATCAATAGTTTGCTTTAGATCGGTGGGGAATTTTGGGTGACCTACAGGGACATAGGATTTAGTCCAAGTGCAAATTCTTCTTACAAGTCCCGATTACGCACTTGTTTCCTTATGAAGGGCAGTAGGGGGAGCGCCTTACCAAAGCACACCTCGTGTGTGTTCTGTGTACAGAACAGCCCGCTGGGGTGTCTTAGGCATCTTTTGGCTCTTAGTAGGGAAACGGAGGGGGTTGGAAAACAGTCAAGCAAGTAAATTTATTATTTTGCTGTTCTTGAAATCCTTTGAAACAGTGGGACCACCAAGAGTTCCTTGGGAATTACAAAACACCCCAAGGCTAGCTCTATTAAAAGAAATACTACTCAGCTGCATATATTAATATTTGTTTGTGTCTTCCTCATAGCTAATATTCAGCAATGAGTATACTCAAGCAGAAGGTCAAAACTGGCATCTGAAACACTTCTGCTGTTTTGACTGTGATCGCATTTTGGCTGGGGAAATATATGTCATGATGAATGACAATCCAGTCTGCAAACCCTGCTATATGAAGAACCACGCTACGGTAAGATCCTTACAGATGTGTAGGTGCTGTGAAGGAAGGGAATGTACATCTGTGGAGCTTGAAACACTTTGTTTCTCCCAGTGTGGGAGTATCTGAAAAGTATAGATTGAATGCAAGTTTAGGCTCAAGTAAATAATAATTTTACCCTTTTGAAAAAAAAAAACAAACAAAAACCACACAACAAACCTAACTTCACTTAAAAGCAGACAAGTGTTTTGTCAATTCATAGACTTGAAAAAAAGCCACTGGTGAGGTCAAAGACTGTTCTGAAAATACCTTTAACTTGGCCAGTGGTGAAGCAGGATTTTGTAATAACACTAGTAAAGCAGGTGAATATGAGTAATGCTGCTCATAGTTTGTGTCAGTCATATTTCATTGTGAGTGGTGGGATTCAGCTTCAGTTGTTTACTTAAAGCCTGTACTGGCAACTGCAATCTGAATACTTTGTCTCTTTGTATTTCTAACCACATGTTGTAACAGAGAGTGACATGACATAAAGCTAAAAGTTAAGGTAAGAATGGTAGCTTTCAACTCCTAGTTATTCTAGGAATTCTAGAATCATCTGAGATTGTGGTCCATTCATATCTATCAATAGTTGGGAATTCTGTTGAATGTGCATCTGTGTTAACTATTCTCTTCAGCTGGCAGTTAATAAGGTAAGTGTGAAAAAAAATGTTTGGGAAAGGCGTTTTTTTTCCCCTTAAAACATTAACTTCTTTGAGATCTAAATGATATTTTTGACAACCAGATTTTTAGAGTAATTACATCCAAGATTTTCTAGTAACCTTTAATTCGTTGGCGTAGCTTTAGAGCAGCCAATGCATAGGAAAATTTGTAACTAACCTCTTCAAATATATGGGCTAGTATATGAGGATCTATGCTGTTTGGAATGACAAGTTTTAATCATTTGGACATTGGGAAATCACAACCTTCATAACTGTCTAAGTTTAATCCCAGCAGCAACTAACTTCATCTGGGCATTTTATTATTTTGTTTTGTGTTGTCAACAGCATTTTGTTTAGAAACTCTGCTTTCAAAATAAAGGAAAATTCAAAACTGCAGACTTACTTCAAAGGCTTATTTTAACACCTGTCTCACTTCTCCAAAAACATTTAAGAATTCCAGTTTTTATTGTACTTGTAGAAAGGGTGTCTGTGTTTCAGTTAAGTGTCATTTTGTTTCTAAACAGATCTGCCAAGGCTGCCATAATGCTATAGATCCAGAAGTTCAGCGTGTGTCATACAACAACTTCAACTGGCATGCTACACAGGAATGCTTCTTGTGTTCCTGTTGCAGCAAGTGTCTAATTGGCCAGAAGTTCATGCCAGTGGAAGGGATGGTATTTTGCTCAGTGGAATGTAAGAAAAAGATGATGTCTTAAGAGAAGATGTGCACAGAACCAAGCATTGCTGCGTTCCAAAGGCTCTTGCATTCCTACTGTAAAATATATCTTATCGGGGCATTTAAAGTTGTTGGAAGTATTAAGTAGTATTTTTCCAAAGATTTTTTTTTTTTTAATTACTACAACTTGCTTTGTAATCTTCATTTCTTAGCTGTAGTAATAATATTTCTTTTCAGATACTGTTCCTGCATCTTGCGTCAAATGACTTTGTATCCCAGAAATGTAAGAAAAAATGTATTATGAACCATATACACATTAAGGGAGCTCTTCACAATGAAGGATCTTTTTTGCTGTATCTTGTCTAATGGAAGAAGAAAATGTGAAAATGCTCAAATTTTTGTTTTTTTTAATTATAAATGTAACTCTCCCACTTTTGTTTTCACTAATTTATCATTTTTATAGTTTCCCTGCTTTCATCAAGCACTTTATACAACATGATCAGCTTTACCTCTGCATACCATTTTGTTCACTAAATGTCAAGTATGCAGGGAGAATGAAGCTTAAAAACATACAATGTCTGTTAATCATTTGCTTCTTGCTGACAGATGGGTTCTTGAGGATAGTGACTACTCTCACATCTAGTTTGCTAAGTACCTCTGCAAATGTGGCTCATTTTTCTCTTTCTAATCACTGTTCATGGCTGGAAAAGTTTTCATTTTATGAATGCTGAAGTTACTTTACAGATTTTTTTAATTATTTTTTTTTTCCAGGGTGTGGAGTGGGAAAGGAGAAAATGTAAGAGGAGGTCTTGCACAGATTTAATGGGTGTTTTGTCCTTTCAGAACTAGCTTCTTTTTTATCATGAATGTTCTTTCCATAAATTGTGCCTTCTATTGGAGGGATGTGGCACACAATACCATATGCATTTCCAAGAATGCAATTCTGCAGAAGGATTGTACTTAGGCTTTTAAGTTTTTAGCCAAAGGACAAAGAAGACTTCCCAAAGACTTCCAATATTTGAGTGGAAAAAAAATCACAGTTGTGTATTAGATTTGCTTACTAGATAAACCAAATGTGTAGTTCTCTTTCTTAAGAATTACAGATCTACAGTGACACTTGCTAGCTATATTTGTGCTAAATGTAAACATCAGAAAAAACTTATTTACTGTGAGAGTGACAGAGCACTGGAACAGGCTGCCCAGAGAGCTTGTGGAGTCTCCTTCACTGGAGACATTCAAAACCCGCCTGGACAAGTTCCTGTGTGATGTACTCTAGGTGACCCTGCTCTGGCAGGGGGGTTGGACTAGATGATCTTTCAAGGTCCCTTCCAACCCCTAAGATTCTGTGATTCTGTAAACAGAGAATGAAGAGTCTTTGGCCTAAAAAAGCAACAAATAAAATATTTTTTTTTAAATCTATGCAAGTCTCATGTTCAGCTCTTTTTTAAGTGTTATGATGACTGTATTGTAACAAATAAGAATTTGTGTTGTTCACTTGAGTTGTTTATTAATTCTTTTCCTGTTGAATCCCCTTTAGGAGAGACAAAGAGAAGGGGAAATGTTTCTATACTTCTCTTTAGCTTTGACATTCTTTCCAAAACAACCTAGGGCCTGTGTTACTGCAAAGTGCTTACTGTTGGTGTACAAACAGGTACAAAACAATACGTCTTGTGGCAACAAATACACAACTTCTGAACTTTGAATTTACTTTTTGTTCATATAAATTATGGCTTGAATTATATTTTAACACATAGCACGAGAAGTTTTTACTTCACACAGATGAGCTGATGTCTTGAGAAAATAAAATGCACTCTGATTATTTGAGTACTGCAACAATGTGACATTCCTGTGAGATACATACTTTGTGTGTTGTCTAAATTGAGATGTAAACTTTAGGTCCACGTTTTGGAAGCCTGTACAGCTTTTCTCAGGATGTACAAAAAAGTGTATGTCTTTCAGCTTATGCCAATGGAGCTGTATTCTTGCAAGATTTGCAGTTTTAAAGCAAGAAAAACCAGGATGCCTCAGTAAGAGAAGGTATTTCCATTTTTCTGTCTAAGTGCTCATTTGTCTGTGAGAATGCCATTCAGGGGATGGGTTCTTATTTAATTATTATCTATGAGGATGGCTTAATATTGCCTGGGTTTTACTTGGCTTGAGTACATCTGTTCTTACCCACTCGCTAGCATCTATTTGAGAAGACACAGCTGATCTTTATAAAGAACTCTTTGTGAAAAGCTGTTGTGCAACTTTCCTTGCCCCTCCCTCATCACCCTGGGTAATAGCTCGGTTTTTCCTTAATGTGATTGCTTGTGCTGATGGCAGCCTTACTTTCACTGTGAATCTTGTTCAGTTCAGTTTTCTTTATTAAACGTTATTGTATAACCTTCATTTAAAAGGATGAGCAGGCACTACTTCAGGACTTACTCATTCCATCAAGACAATTGCCAAGGAAATCCATGTCAAACCAAACAGCTCAACAATCCATGATCTTCTGGGATTCCTTTTTTTCTGTGCCTTTTCTGAAGCTTACTGCCTTTAGCTAGCTCTCTTCAGAAGCTTAATCTTCCCTTGTCTGCTTGATCCCTTCTGGCTCTCTTCTCTGGAACCTGATGCACGTAGGTGTTTCTTTGGGGTAGCCAAAGTTTAATCTATGTCTCCAGTAATTGGAAAGGATCATGTCGTCAAGTATAATGTGTAGATAATAAAAGAGGGGAGACAAAGGTACTGCTGAGTGACTACATAACAGATCAGGAGATTATTAGGAGTGCTAAACAGCTCTTGTAATGAGCAAAGAAGTTGATGTTCCTGAAGATAATGGTTTTGGTGTTAGCTGAAAGATATGTCAACATACTGGGGCTTGAAAAGAAGCATTAAGGAAATTTCATTCTGACAGTTATAATCAAAATGTTGGCAGTTGAGTTTTTTTTTCTCTTGTATTTTTGGCTGTTTTATTGTGGAGGTCCCTTTGAATCTATTTATCTTAGTAGGTTAAGAATAGAAGCTGGAAGGTTTTGCATGCTTTAGTAATAAAAAAACATACTTTGTAGATGAAATTTTGAACTCAAAGTACGAAAGTTGAAGTACGCTTGAGAGAAGAACTTTGTGGGTAAGAAACTTTATAAGCACTCATTATGGGAAAATCCTCTTCAGAAATAGTTAATTGGCTGCAAGAAACAGCCTGAAGAGGCACTTAGCCAGCTCTATTTATCATGCCGCTGCTGAGTGACATATTTGATATTAACTCTTCACATGTTGAGCACCAAATGAAGACAAGGATTTACAGCAGAAGACATGTTTGACCTCACTGTTGGCATTTGTAAGAAGGGAATGCCAAATTTACCTTCCAGTTATAACATTCTGCCAGTATTAGCTTTACATTCTGTACTGTTTGCTATGGTGGCTGAGGTGACAATATATACTGTTATGACTCAAAGTCTGAGCTTTTAGAGTAGGGTTGTGGTTTTAGCAACTGGCTGTGAAGTGCAAGTAGTCTTACACAGTTGAAAAATTTAACAATGGGGATAAAATGAAAGTGTGGTGCAGCGTAAGCCATGGCAGCAGAGAACACCAAGCAGACCACCCTGTCACTGACATATCTGGGAACTTGATTTTACTTTTCCATATATCAGTAGTAGTCAGCCTTTTCAAAGAACCCCTAAAATTTCCAGGTCCACTTGTGCTTCTAACACTGTGAAATTTTGAAATTTGCCTAGTCCCCAAAATGTACAGACAAGGTGAGAATATTGGTAAATCCTGCTCCACTTAACCTATCAATAACCTTGGCTGGTATTACTTGTTGGTTGACCACAGAGCTCCGGACACGCAAGAAGCCCATGCTGGAAGTGTGACAACATAGCCTTCTCCATGCCCTGAGAGGAAAGACAGTCTATAACACCCTAAGCGTGCCTAACTCCTGATGCTTTTCAGGACATACAGATGTTTATGCACATGACAGATTTTTAGCACAATTATGTTTTTTTAACCGTATAGTAAAACTGAATTGTATGTGTCATTTCCAATAGCAGTCTATTCATTGGAGTCTTTACAGTCTTGATGAAGAAAATGTGGTGATGTTGTAGTTCTGATGGTTTGAAGACCAAAGTTTTTCTTTATTTACTGCTACAAAAACACACTTAATGTGAACTCCAGGGAAAACATTTCCTTTGGGAAGAGGTAAAGGCTGAGTCAGTTCTATGTACAGTGGTATTTTGGAGGGCACCTTAGCATATGGAAACAGCTTTGGATTTCCTGAGACTGCTACTACCATCATATAGTCAGAATCCATATTGCCTTTGATTTAAGGAAGAGTTATCCAGCAGGTCTGTAAAGTCCAGGCTAGCAAAGTCTGCAAAAACTTAAAACAATGAAGCTGACTAAATGTGTCTTTGACTGAATAACATCTTTACATGTGGTAGGAATAACCTGTGACTTTTATTGAGATTAGGATTGTATCTCAAACCTATTACAGTTACACACATGCTAGAAGGAAAACACTTTATGTATGTTTTACCTCTGGAAATCCAAGATTTGTATCTTAACATGCATGCTAATGAGCAATCAGTACAGCAACTTCCCCTTTTCCTGCAGAATTCTGGGTATTGGGTGTTACATGAAACATTTGATGCAATTTGAAGCAAAATTAACTGGCTTTGCTGGAGTAACAGTCATTAGCACAGAATTATCTTACATTCAGGACTAACTTGAGGTGCTTGGGAACTCCAGATCACCCATTACCAGAAGAACTGGTGAGGTAGGGGTGGCAGGATAATAACATTTGATTCAACAACATGTGCCAAGTTTAGCATGGATATGGGATGGTACAGCTAGCAATGGGTGGCAAAGATGAGACTGGCAGTCCAGGACAGGGGCAAGAGTTCAACTAGCAAGAGGGCTCTCTCTTTTCCTTGTAGTTTTCTGTGTGAAACAGGTGTGTCAACCCTCTTTTGTATCTCTGGATGAGTGAAGAGTTTGCTTCCAGAAGATAGATGTCTGCATTCAAAGTTTTCTTAAAGCATTTCAGCTCTAAATTCTTCCTCACAGCTTCATGGAGATCATTCCAACCATTAAACTCTAGTGTTGCCTCTGGACAGGCATTCTTCATGCCAGCTGTTGGACATAGGCCCTGGCAACTAAGAATGTCAGTCAACCTAAACTACATGAGGCCACCCACACCAGGTTTTGAATGTTAAGCAACACACTTAAAATTGTATTACTTTGTCACAGGCAGTCCTAGATTCAGTGGGTTTTGTCTTACATATAGCTGCTTGCTAATGGAATAAAGCTGGAGACTCTCTACACCTAAAGAGGTAGTAACTGATCATCCAGTTTCAGGTATTGTATCTCCTTGCCTGCTGCTTCAAACTGCTAAAGCCAAAAAGTCCGTAAGTCCATAGCCCAGGATCTTCTAAGTTTGTCTTTATTTACTCCTTCAGCAAATAACTAAACCAAGTTTATTAATAAAGTATAAGGCTTAAGAATAGTACTTAATAAAATTCAATTTACAGCCACAGATGTCACAGAAGGAGGTGTTAAATGGAAATAAAGACCATAAACAGTCCAGAAAAAAATTGATAGAATTCAAAGTACTGAAAATAACGTCCATTTTTTCAATGTCTTTATTTAAAAAGTTACGGATAAAGTAGCCTTAGAGAACAGAAGTCCAAAATCATCTGAGCCAGGACTAGGCTCAGACTGTAGGTTGCCACCCTGTGTTCACTGCTTAAATAGCAAAAGAAGTCTAAAAGGGGACCTTATTCATACCTATAAATATCTGAAGGGTGCATGTCAAGAATGGGCCAGTCTCCTTACAGTGGTGCTTTGTGATAGATAGAGGGCAAATGGCACCAAGTTAAAACACAGGAAGTTCCACCTCAACATGAGGAAGAACTTCTTTACTGTGAGGGTGATGGAGCACTGGAACAGGCTGACCAGAGAGGCTGTGGAGTTTCCTTCTCTAGAGACTTTCAAGACCTGTCTGGGTGCCTTCCTGTGTGATCTGCCCTAGGTGTTCTTGCTGCAGCAGGGAGGTTGGACTCGATCTTCAGAGGTCATGATTCTATGATACTTTTTACCTTGCACTCTGGCAAGCACTCAGGCAGTACCAGCTTCCCCGTGCCACTATCAGAGCAGCAATGCTGAGGT
This sequence comes from Chaetura pelagica, assembly GCF_000747805.2. Lineage (NCBI taxonomy): Eukaryota > Metazoa > Chordata > Aves > Apodiformes > Apodidae > Chaetura > Chaetura pelagica. The sequence continues at coordinate 1,794,203 of NW_009954407.1, forward strand.
TTGTGGCTGCTGTGAGCAAACACAACAAAATGTAGCAGATCAGTTTCCCCCGTTGCCTCCCCTTTACAAAGAAGTGAAAAATGACCCAAATAAGAGGATGTTTCTGCTACAGATTAAGCCCAGCATTGTTCAGATTTGGCTCCAAGCCTAGCATTGTTGTAAGAAACTTTTGCACCCAGTTTATAAGAAACTAGTCAAACTTCATATAGTTGTTGACTTAATTTGTTAAAAAAAAAAAAAAAAGTGTCACAATAGAGGATTGAGTATTTATTGGTTGCCCTGAATGAGTTGTTTACGTGGGTCAAGTTTTACACTCGCAGCAACTGGAATGTTTGCAGAAGCCACAGGATGTTCCTGGGTTACCCAGCAGATGCCGTCTGTGCTACACTGAGCCCACGGCTGCACCCACCCTGGCAGATGGGCAGCAGTGACAAAAGAAGTTTTGAACTGAAAGAGATGTTCTGAAGGTTTTAAAAAAGGAGTAAGATGAGGAGGGGGCGCTAAATCCAGGAGGCTGTGCAGGGGTGGAGAACAGCATGATAATTGATTTTGCACAGGAGGATGTATAGGGGAGATATTTTAGGATGAATATGAGTAGAGTGAGAAAGAAGTGAAATAAGCCAGGGAACGTAATACTGAATCATGGAGGTACTCTGGAATAATTTTGACTTACTATGAAAAGATAGAAACTTAAGGTGGCAAAGGGCTATTACTCTGTCGCGAGCCGGTACCAGAGGGCTACCGGCTGTCAGGAT
>NW_009954407.1:1795438-1847503 GCF_000747805.2 Chaetura pelagica
CTGAGGGTTCGTTTCTAAGAGGGTAGATTAAAGTACCCTCCCACCACGCTCACAAATTATTACTGAGACCAATGTTTAGTTTGCAATTAATCAATTTATTAAGGGATAATACAAACTGAGGGATCAAGGTTCAGGAGAGGTTAACTAGGTATGTATACTGGAAAAGGAATTCAAAGGCACTAAAGTTTATGAAGGCACACTCCGAAGGAGAGGTGTAAATCAATGAAGTGAAAGGGTAGGAGTTGAGCCTAGTAAGAAAGTTAAAGTGTGTGTGTGTGGTGTGTGTGTATTTACCCTCCTTCCTTGCGTAGCGCAGTTCTCGAAATGTGCTGGCAGGCTGGGCTGGAGATCTGCAGGGGGGCCTGCGTCCCAGTGACCGGGGCGACCCCTTCCTGCTGCTGGCAGGGCTCTGGTCCCGTGGCTCTGTGGCAGACGCAGGCTGGGCAGGCTTCTCCAGTCCAGTTCGGTGCAGGCTGGGCAGGCAGGGTCCCTGGGAGCGGGCACAAGCGGTGCCCCCCCCTCTCCGTTTCTCCGGGCAGCAGCAGGGGCGCTGAGGCAGGTTCAGGTGCTGCAGTGGGGTCTTGTCCCAGGCAGGCAGAGAGAGCGAGCAGAGACCAGCAGAGAGCAGATCCTACTCTCTTCTTATGGATCAGAGACCATTGTTCCAGAAAGCACCACGGTCTGAATTAGCCAATCACCATTGGCCAGGTACATATTCTGTTAGAGGCAGTTTTTAACCTATTGTCTATTTTTCTGCCACTTATTATGACCCTTGTGCTGCTTCTTTGCTATGCACTTATCTGGTAGGGCAAGAGGCCTGCTCATTCTGTCCTTGAGTGAATCAGTGAAAAGGCATCACTCCTGTTTTGCTGACTTGAAAGGCATTTGTTGTTTAGTCTTATATAGTGGGGAAGAAGAGGGACTGTTCCCCACATACTCTAAACAGGGAAAGCTGATGATGTTGAATTGCTACGGGTGGAAAAGAGATCATGAGCTTAGGGAACAGCCTGCAACAATTGGGATTGTGAAATGAGGAGACTTCAAGAGGACAGAGGGTGAGGAAAGGTTATTCTTCAATAGTAATCCACACACCTAAGGCTATATGCATAGGGTGTGTCTAAAATGTAACCAGTTACACTTGAATGTTGATTAATAGACATGTCCCATTTAAATTTTTTAAAAAGTGAAGTGTTTTTTGTGTGATAATGGGCTGATATTCTGTGCTGAAATCTGTTGTGTGTGGTTGACTTTCTAATACCTGGAGGTGGATCAGATTCTGAGGAATCACATCAGGATTGACAGGGATAGCAATTGAAGACATTTGGAAAAGTCTGATTCAATCCCTGTGTTCCCAAATAAGCAGGTCTCTAATGCCTATTTACATTTTCCAAAAGCTAAAAGCATCCAAGCCAAATATTCAGGCACTGGTAATATTTTACTCCAGCAAAACAATGGCAAAACAATTACATTTCTTTTAACTGTGAATTTAGAGTTTGAGGGTTCATAATGTCACAGAAACATTCAAGTTGAAGAGACGTCTGGAGGTCCAATCCCCTGCTGAAAGTAGGCTAAACTTTGTAGGTATATGAAGTTGCTCAAGGCCTTGTCCAGGCAAGTTATAGTCACATACCTGCCTATCCCAACAACTGATATAATTTAGTTCTTTGTATTTCATGGCCTGCTCTATTTTCCACTGTTGCATATCACTATAAGGTACCTACCAGGTGTTATTTCTCCCTTTAGCTGAGATTATCACTCTATTGTGTTTTCCCTAATTCAGCTCAAAGCCCTCAGAAGAGAAATACAAGGTGAATCCTGGGACTCCTGGGAATGAGCATTCCTGAGAACTTGAACCAAAGCAGCTTAGCTCCCAGTGGTTATGTGATTAATTGACAATCTAACTGTATAATATTAAGATGCAGCAGTTTTTCTCTTACAGACATCAGAAAATCTTATTGGGAAACTATACATATAAATGTATTTATGACTCCTATCCTTGCCTGCATTTTATGAGACAGCAGAGAATCCATATGGGTGAGAACTCCAGTCTGAGGTTTTGAGGCTGTGTAATACATAAACTCTGGCTAAAGTGTTTCTCATGGTTATAGAATTCATTAGCTCTCATTTGCTTGTGTGAAATTTCTCATCTTTTACAAGCTGAGGCTCAGCAGAGGTTCAGCATTAACAGACAAAACTTGTTTTACAAGTTTCCCAAAACTTGTAAGAACTCAATATGTGTTAGATCTCCATCCCTTTGCCAAGTCTGGTTGAGGTTACAGGAGAAGAGACTCCTCTCTCTCCTTGTCTCACTGTCACTGTCTCTTTCTCACACCCCACCCCCCCACCCTCCCATGGAAATGCATCCACATATGACTCAGTCTGAAGACTCTTTCCAAAAGTACCTGAACTGGCACTTTAGTGTGGACTGCACCCGTTGCTATCTGACACTAGGAAGCTTCAGAGCAGGCTGAAAAATCCGTATTCGGTATTTTCAGCATTTCCTACTGGTGTGTTTTGGGGGGCGGCTGACACATGCTGGTTATTTTTGCACTAACCTTTTCCATATTTCAAATTCTGGACCTAAAAATGAAACATTCTGACATTTAAGTTTCAGGTACCTACATCTGTATGTGGTCTGCAGATGCAAATAGAAGAGGTATATTGTGCGGGAATCTGACTCAGTGGAAGATATTGGGGATTAACCCTTCTCAGTTAGCCACAGATTTTCATCAAAGAAAACATAGCTGAAACAAGCTGGGACGCATTTTTAATGAATAATTTTGAAAGTTTTGAAAATTCAGGACAGAAATCAGGAATAACAAGTAAGAATAAAATCAGCAAACAGTTAATCACTTCTTAGAAAACATTTTAATGACCTTACAGAATAGGAAGCCAGAACACTGTGGGCAGAAGACAAACAGCATCTCCCTTATTCCAGGAATTCAATGCACATTTTTGTCAGTTCAAAAAAACTCTATATGATATTCAATCAGAGGCTTTCCAGGCTGCTTTTGTGGACCTGCATCTGTTCCATCACTTTATATATATATGTGTGTGTATATATATATATACACACACATATATATATATACACACACATGTGTATATATATATTGGGGGGCAACTATTTTTTACAACAAACAAACGGACTCTTGGCTCCTTCTAATTTAGTCATAATGCACTGAAAGCATCAACAGAAGGTGTTTGGAATCTTTTTTATGTAATACTCTCTTCCTGTCTAAAGGCATAAGGAGTCAGCATACTTTCACAGACTGCAGACTATGTCTGCAAAGCAGAAACATCTGACATCTAATTCCAGTCCTCTGCTGAATGCAACGGGACATTGCCTGAATTCCTTAGGTATTCTGTTCCTCAGCAAATGTCCTATGTAAGATGGTTGTAATAGCAACATCATGCTGATATTTTGAGGTTTGGTTCACTCTACCTGATGAAGTTAATTCAAAGTGTAAACTGTGTAACTGCAGCCATTACAACACAAAAGGTCTTAATAGTCTTCTCTGAAATATTTTCTTCTTTTTTTTTTTTTCCTTGATTTTTGCATTCCTGTATGAAACTGCCAAACAGAATCTGATGTTTATATTTATGAAGCCTGTAATCATTCCATGAAGTTCAAGAAATCTGGCAGTGATCTGGACAACTTAGGAGGTAATAAAAGGTTACCAGCAGGAAAAAGGAATGCAGAGCTGCCTTGTATGGTAGTGGAGAGTAGAACCAGCACATATTTTGATAATACAGGGTGGCCCTTGTCTTTGGGGTGGGCCTTGATTGTATGGCTCAGCTTGCATCTGAAATGCATGGCAGTGTAAACATTCCTCTAATAACACAGAGGTTCTCTTAAACATTTGTAAATAGTTCAGCAGTTTTGAGAAACAGGGTGGAGCCTGGAGATGGCTAAAGAAAGAAGCATTATTCTCATGCTTGTTGAACTCACTGTCCCAAGCCCAGATTTGCTCTTAATGTAAACCACTGCCACTTGCCTTCAGGCACAGTTGTACAACGTGTGTCTGACCAGACTTGGAAGGTACACGCTGTTCCAGAGTGGGACGGGCTGTGCCGCATGCAAACCTGACCCAAACTTGATACCCTAATCTGAGGGTTTGTTTCTACTTAGCAAGAAAAGGTGCAATATCCACTGTATTTTGAGTGGTTTGGAGGAAATATAATGTTTTTTTACTGGAGACTACTTAGAGTGGAAGATGTAGAAGGAAACACAAAATTGTAGGATCAAATTCAGTAACATTTTTTCCCAGCTTTGATATGCCAGAAAAGCAATTTTGCATTGCAAAGCATGAAGTCCACAGAGGGTAGCAAATTTCTAATTTCCAGCATGCTTATGTTAGTTAATTAGCTAATTAATTAGTTTCATTAGAAATGCAATAATGCACTTCTGGGAAAGATAATAATATCACACTTATTTTCAGTGGCAGTTAAAAAAATTAGTGGTGTTCAAGCGGGACCGGAACTCTTGAGGGATCATTTTGGGACTGGCCTTTCTTCATTTCACTGTTGACCACTTACAGAAAGCCATTACCATTTCTAATCCTGTGGTCTCATTTTTTAAATGAGGATGGAAGGACTACTGTTTCTGGAATCTTCTGGAGTCAATTAATAACTTTAAAACAATTTGAAGCTCTAAGGTGGTGAATGTTCTAACCCAGGTGAATGCCTGCATTCTCAACATTCCAGTTTCACCAAACTCAATATGGAGATTTTCTTGGCAAGCATTACCTGGTCATTTCATGTGGGCCTTGAGAGTCTCATTATATCCTGCTTCTCAGTTCCCATGCTCTGAATCTTGGCTCGATGTGTAGTGTTTTGTATTTCAGAATTACCTGGATGCTGTTACTGCAGGTAACTTTCACTACTTAGTTCAGCTAATTGAACCTGTACACTGTCGTCACTCCAGCTATTTATTTACTTGCCATAAGCTAACATTTTTAATTAATTTTAAAATAAATTACATTTAAATTAATATATTTTTTTAAACCCACAACATCCTTCAATCTAAAATAATCCAAAATTATCTCATTAAGATTACCTGATTCCAAGTATTTTTTACTATGGCAGCACCTATTGCTGTTAATCATTCAAATAACATCTATGGGGTTAGAGAGCTCATTATTGCAGGAAAAAGGTTCTACCTGCAAGTTCTTCATCTTTCAAATTGCTTAGAATAGAAGTCTGTGGGAACAGAATAGGATGTAGAATTTAAGACTCCCACCTCAAAGGATTCTGCCAGCATTCATCATACGTGGTGGTGCACAGGTCTCAGTCCCATTCGCAGAGGTAACAGGAAGAGGGAGGTCTGCAGGAAGAGTCCCCTGGGGACTTGTGCAACAGAAGAGGAATTAGAAGCCTGTGATGAATGCCAGAGCCCAAACCATTAGCTATCTCATCTCCTTCACTTTACATTCATAGGCGTAGGGCAGTCATCTATAAATGAAGCAACAGAAGATATGAGTAATCAAATCTCATAAATTATTTTCATAGGATTCTCCACAGAAAGTGGGCAAGAAGTATGAAGGTATCACAGCTCTTTTACATCAAGCCAATGCCATCACCTCTGCTAATACTGATACTGGGCCCTGCAAGAATGGTTGTTGGAAGGGGAGAAGCAGAGGTGAGACCTGGGCAGCTGCACACCCACACCACTCTGCAGCCAATTTAACTGCCTGCCTAAACTCAGGTTTAGGAGGGACTTGTTTCTTCTGGCCCTCAATCAGAAAGTGCCAGGAGGAAAAAATTTGCTTTACTAAGGACAAAAAGCCCAAAAGCCCATTGTCCAGAATGTCTGCGTGCAGCTGGCAGTTTCTCTTGTGTTAAAACAAAGCTCTCTAGATACTCTTGCTTTCAGGACTGTGCAGCAGCTTATCTAGGGCATGACAGTAGTGTGAGATCATTTGGAGATAAGTGATGATGCAGAATCTGACAAATATTAGTAGAAAATTGTGTTAGGAAGAAGCCAAAAGTGGTTTCCAAAAATGTTTCTCCTGGGTCCTCAAAATGGACTGTCTCTCTGCCAGCCTCCACTAGGTGTTCATTTAGAAGGGGCTATTAGAAGATGGCCAAAACAGAGCAAGGAAAAAAACCTGTTGAACAGTATGGATGATGAGGAGACAAGTGCTTTACTTCTGCCTCTTGTCTTATCTATTTAGCAGCCTAGACACAATCTCACATTAGACTGACTTTATAGCCCCTCAGCAATCTCAGCAAAATCACATACCAATGGTGGATTAGTTAAGAGGAAATCCCTTGAGTTTCTGAAGTCATATTTTGTATCACCTGTTCTGATACATAGGCATGGAAGAAAACATCTATAGATCTGTGTCTCACTCTGATTCAAAGGCTTAGATTGGTGGGATGCGGGAGCCTGATGGCTCTGGCATTAGAAGAGATGTGAAAGTCCAGACAATTGAATTCCAGTTTTGAGATTAGACTGTAATCCTCCTACCACAGCAAGAATTTTTTTCTGTCTTGTGGATCATCTTGTGCACCTCTGCAGGGCCTGAGCTGTATGCAGTGCTGTTAAGAACAGTATATCACAAACAAGTCCTCTTTTACATATCCTTTATTACATTTTTGCTAATAATGCCATACCTGAGATGGTGGAAGGGTCCTGCAGACAAGTGCAGCAATTATCCTTTGCTGCCACTCTTCATTCAGAACCACAAAGGAGGCTGTTTGTTAGACATCTGCTTGATTTTAGAACTGAGCTCTCAATGCCAGAGTGGTCTGTAAAACTGGCCAGTCTGAAGGTTGTCAGAAATACTGACATCCACATTTAACCTTAATAAGTATGTCAAGATAAGGTCTCTTCTTTACACTATAAACAATGCTTCACATTGACAAATAGATCAAGGTAGTAATTTCCCTTCTCCTTTGTGTAACAAAGTCGTACAAGTGTAGAAATGGGTCCATCACACATGAAATTTCTTTTTTGCTGGTGTACTTCTCCAGCACACTGACTAGTCAACATCTGCCAATATTTCACTTCCCACCATGGGTGAGAAAGCAAAGATTTAGGCCACTATCTAAGACAAGACTTTTCTCAGAATGAAGCTATTTGCAGTGGAGCCTCACAAAAAAATGTGAGTCATCTCGGATGAGCAGCACTGCCAAACACCTATTGTGGCAATGGGAGCTGGATAAATGAAAGCAATGTCCTGTTTTATACAAACTGTAAATAAGTCAGTATGTAATAGTCTTCAAAATCTGAAATGTTTTCTTTCCTTTGTTTTGACTACATTTGTTATAAGTCAAACACTATAACCAAGTCAGAGCAGAGTTGCTTAAGCCAATCTTCTTAGTCTAAAAAAAACAGTAATGTAGGCAAGAGAAGTATTTTACTCTTTCAGGTCATTTTGGAAAATTAATTGAGTGGCTAAATGAGTCAAAACCTATTTTTCTGGAAATTTGTCACACATCCAACATGTTTCTTCTGGCAGGATGATAACATGCTGCATTCACTACATTCAAAGCCAAGGCATAACATCATAAAGTCGCTTCTATTTTATCTCTGTGACATGCACACAAATAGAGTTTCTCTCACAGTCAAACTGCAACACAGTTTATCCAGGCCACTTATCTAGATTACTGTGAAATAGTACTGTAAAATATGGTAAATACCATGTGAAAAACACTTTTGTGCTGCTTAGCACAAGACTTCAGTAAAAGCAGGGTTTGCTTGCCAGTTTACAGGGGTGTTAAATGGGCTCAAAAAGGTGCTCTGTGTTCTTTCAATATCTTATTTTTCCATGTGTACTTTATACTTTGCCAGGAAACAATCAGGCACTAGTGTTGCAATTAAATAGCAAAATGGGCAACACTGGAGATTACGGGCAGCTAGTGGTGATGTTCCCACTGACCCTTCCCATGGACTCTAAAGGAAATTTGGGTTCCTAAACTTGTATGTCCTGAATTGCACCTACAGTTGATACCTAAAGTAAACTTAGTAGATCATTAAATAAAATTAATAATCGTATGTGAAATCTATTCCCACTTCAGTGTCTGTGCTCTAAATATTCTTACCTTTTAAGAAGATCTCCAGTGAAAATAACTTTCAGATGCTCAATATTCAGCCAGATGTTAGATGTGCAAGGTCTTTTTCTACACCTTCAGTTCTCCCTGGTAAAGTCAGCAGCATGGACGAGTGATAAACAAAACCTTTCAAGTCTGGCCTTCACATTTTGAAGCTGTAACTGCACATTAGATCAATGATATCATTAGGAATTCCAAGTGCTAAACACCATTAAAGATACAGTGTTTGATCCTACAAAGCGATGAGCACTCTGGACCTGCTCCAGCAAAACACTTAGAAAGATGTATGGCACTTGTCATACATTTAAGTATAAGCTTGCTGTTAAATGCTTTCCTGTATTTGGTGGAAATAGATAATGGTAAGATCGGGCTCATGTCACCTAATTTTAACAGTTTAAAAGTAAGGTGTCAAACTGAAGTTAATCATCAAAGCTCAGCTGGTTGCTGACATGAGGAGGTCAGCGTCTCCAGAGGATGATTTGGTTTTAGACATTTATTACTGAATACACTGAATTGTACCCACATCTTCCTCACTTCTCACTTGCTCTTGATTATAGCTCTTTAGCTTAGAATAGCTGACTTTCAGAGTCAGTGTAATTCAGGTTATTGATCTATTTATTTCTGCAGTTTTTATACTGATTTTACATTTACTCCACATCTTTTACAGATTATGTTTTAAACACTAAACCTTATCATCTTGAAATGTTGATATAATTTAAATACTAACTTAAGGCCTGAATCTCTCTGTCATCATAGGTAAGCAGAAAGATAAAATAAATGCTATCAGCCTCCTAAACATTTTTTTTGTTTAAATATTACGCAAGGGTTGAAATCACTTGGCCAGCCAGTTGTCAGAGAGGAATTATTTCTTTTCTTCCTATCTCTTACTGAATCTGCAGATTGCTGTCACACCCACAGTGATAAAAAGAAGGTAAAATCATATCTAGTTCTCTGATGGAAAGAATTCAGGCAAGAAGAGGTAACTGCATGTCAGAAGTGGAGCTCTTATCTAGATGTGGTGTCTCCACTAAAAATGAATTAATAACTTGTTGAGACAAAAGAACACAACACTTCAGTTATTACATATTAAAATGTTTTTGCAACCAGTTAATCAGAGCTGAAGTTAAAGACTCTTAAAGAGGCAACACCCAACATCATAGAAAACTCTGTCGCTTGCCAAAGACCTTCTTGTGTGGTCCTGAGATCCTCTGCATGCTAATAAAAAGCCTGAGAAAAATGATAATATCTAGTGTATTTTCTCTGGAAGTACACTTAGTACTGGAAGGAAGACACAGAACACTTAATTACAAGAAATTAGGGTGAGTAAATGTGAATAGAAGATGTAAAATTTCACTTGGTTAATGGCTACATTTTTAATGTACAGGTAATATCAGTAAAATAGAGAGTTTATCACAAGCTTGAGACAATATCTTTTTAATGTGGTGAAGTACTGGATAAGGCTGTTTATTTTATGATCCCCCAGGTTAACACATCTTAATTGCCTGGCATTGAAACCACAGCCAGTGGCCGTGCACACAGTCCCAGCCCATTGCAAACACTCCACCAAACACGCAACTTAACCAGCCTTCATGGCTGACTCTTCGTAAACCCATTTTACCTTGCTTTTGCACCAGGCTAGGAGTGTGCCTGGAACCGTCAGTCACTGTCAGTTAATTGAAACTGGTGACATCTTACAATCAAGAAGGGAAAGGGAATCAGAAATGGGAACGTGAAGAACTATTGACTGTCACTGATGGATTATTTTTTGGGAAAAAAAAAAAAAAAGGTAGAATTTTGCCATTTACTATATTTCCCTTTTTTAGCTGGCAAATAACTGTAGTACAGTTTCAGTATGCCCTGGTGTTGGACCCACAGTTTGATCAAAATAAATCCACAAGACAATCTCCTGAAGGAATAATTGACACATGGACTGTTACCTGGAAGAGTAACTCCTACCTGAGTGAAAGGACTCCAGGAAAGCAATTGATTTGCATCCTCAGTTTGTTTGTTTTTTTTAATATTATACTTCAAACTACTGAATCAAGACTGAAAACAAAAGTGTCACATATATTTCTTTCTTGTGTTTTTCATAAACATGGTGATGTTTAAAATAAAAGTATCATTTGTAGTAAAACTGAGACTAATTTTTTTCAAAAATTTGGACTGTGTTTCTACAATTCATGCGTATTTCTTCTTAATAACTTATTACAGTGTGGTTTATTTTGCTTCCAAACTGTTCACATCAGCTCCTGGTTTTTCTTGTAATCACACAGAAATGTTTTAATTTGTTTTTTTAAAATAAATCTAGTGGTGTGTTTTTGTTTCAAAAGCTGCATTTCTCATCTGATAATTTAGGTATCTGATTTGAGCTTACGTGGCTTCTTAACACATTTTCATTTAAGACCCTTTGTACATTTTAATTCATTCTTGGAAGTCAATTTAAATAAAATTTTCTGATTAGGAAGAAGTGACAAAACAGAAGTATAGCCACCAAAAACCCCATCCTATACTAATTGTAAAAAGCAGTGCAGTGTCCTGCAGTATGATGCAGGACTAGATGATCTTTCGAGGTCCCTTCCAACCCCTAAGATTCTATGATTCCATGATTAGCGTGTATGGACCCAGAGAGGTCACTGGGGTTCTTTGTGAATGCAGGAGTCAGTGTGGGATGTAGGGCTGGGGCATAAGTGTCTGTTTGCTTTACCTAGGAAATGGATTTAAAGTATTCCTGGGAGGGCTCTACCCAGATGAGGGTGTTCCATCCTGAAGGTGGATAATACTGATAACACACAGATGTTGTTTATTTGTAGAAACCCATTTCTTAGATTTTAGAACTATCAAGAGGATATTGAGGAAAAAAGATTTTCCAGTGTAGTGCAGCCTACCCTTGCTAACAAAGCATTTGACTCCTTTCAAAAGCTGCAATCCCAACAGTGTGACCCACAAACAGTCTAAAGTGGCTAGTACCATGAAGAAATGCTTTATTAGCAATTACCATTATAAGGCAAAGAGATTCTGGGAATAGGCATATCTAGAAACTACTTGGTAGCCACAAAAACCACCTAACATCTAAGAGAAGTTCCAACAGCTGATGGGGTTAGATCTTCAGCTGCTGTCAGTAAGTGTCCCTCATAGCTTTATAGCCCGGGGATAGTTGCAGTAGGTCACACTGAAAGCCTATTTAGGCCAACATCCTGTCTCCAGCAGCAACCACAAGTCATTGTCTAAAAAAACATGTGAGAACATGAAAAAAAGAAGAAATGTCACTGAAATGCATTTGGACCCTTGAGTTGGTTGTTTGGCTTAGTTTGTTTGTTTCAATTTGTTAATATTTATTGATGTCTTAGCCATGGGTGTGTCCAGTTCCCCCTTAATGCTGTGTAAACTCCCAGCATTTATAGCATCTTATGGGTGAGCACTTCTCAAGCTGAACTGTTCTGTGGAGAACAATAATTGTGCTCTTCTCTGTTTCATATCTACCTCCCATAGCCTACAGACAAGACTAGGGCCAGCAGACAGCCGTGGCAGTTCATTGAGACTTTTCTCAGTGACTCCTGGTAAGAAAGGACTCAGATGTGCAGCTGATTCAGCTTTTGCACTGGTGAGTGCTGCTGCATTTACACCTGATGCCTCTTGTCTCCTTTCCGGAGGAGCAGCCAGGGTCAGCTCCCAGCTGTCCCACAGGCTGTCTCTGTGTTCTCTTGGGCCCTGACCTTATCTGCCCAACCAAGTGTAGAAAGTGCTGGCAGTTTAATCTATTTATGTGTAGTTTCCACGTTCTTAACAATAGTTAACTTCCCTCACTCTTTGCTTATCTCATATATGTCTGGCAGAGGATCTACTTTTTTCTTAGTATTGGTTGTCCCTCAAATCCAGACCAAATACAAATAAACTTTTAAGCTGACTTTAAAATTGTGACACTCAAGGGATTAAAAAAAATATGTAAATCTATAATTTTTTTTTGTCTGGTTTTGAACTCTTAAGGTTTTCCAGCACAGTTGTGTGATTTAATTTTTTTCCTATTAAGCGAAAAATTTGAGACTCTAATATAGCACAAGAAAAAGGGGGAAAAGGCTTGAAGAAGAACATTAAAAATCTTGAAAGCCATAATGAAATAATGAAAACTACTAGCTACAATTATTGTATCTTTACACAGTGCCTAGCACAACAGACAACTAATACTTTGTATTATTTTTACTCATATTGTTGACAGCTACTGGTCTCAGCAAGTAATTTTCTCCTCGGTCTAGTTGTATTCTTGATCATTTTAATTGCCAGAGGTTACCTCACAGCCCACACTGTGAAATTCATTAACACCTGGTTTGCTAGTATTTCAAGCAAAACCACAATAAAATTGTCATCACAGTAGTGTGTCACTATATTAGGCTCAGAGTAAAGGATTTGGGAATGTGCTTTAAGTATGTTCTTCAAGATAAGCACTTCTTTCAGCCTCCTCTGAAGCCAAAAATCACTATAGCTTCAAGCAAGAAGTGTGGTCTATTCAGAGATCTCCCAATGGCTTCAACAGAATTGATCTTCTTTCAGATCAAATTTTGCATCTCTGAATCCAGATCCACTAGCATGGTTTTCCATCATTTTATCTTTCCTTTAACAAATAAAAACAGCAAAGAAAGAGATCTCAAGAGATCACTAACTCACCTTCCACTGAAACCATTCCCCACAGATGATAGTTTATCCTGTCCTTATAGATCCCAATGAATAATAACTTGCAGTATCCCTGTATCATTTTATGCACATTGATAGTACACTGCTAAACAAAACATACCCTTTGCTGCAAAACACTCTCGGTTGGGTACTTTAACCTTAGTAGAACCTGATTAATAAATAAATCGTTCATGGGAGCTTTCATTGTAACATCCCCATCTCCATTAAACTGATTAGGCAGTCATGCTTTATTTATACCTAACACAGATTTTTCTTCATCTCGAAGTTGAAGCCATTCAGTGTCCTAGATAGTGTTGACTTAAAAGAAGCATGGATCACTCTGCAATGTGCCTTTTCAGATACATAGCGTGATGAACTAGTTTTTCTATTTTTTCTTCTAAATGTACTCTTCCTCAGCTGAGGCTTTTTGTAAAACAGCAGTTTATGACCTTCACAGCACAGCAGCAGTGAGGACCTGAACCCCACCCCTCATGGGTCCAATGCTCAGAGCTCCTACACCACCACCAGGAAGGTTGGTGGCCCCCCCATGGAAGGTATACACTGCATCCAGCCAGTCTGCCAGCCAGGACACAAGACCCTGCTGCAGCTTAGCACAGAGGACAATAATGAGCATTTATTGAAAAAAAAAAAAAAAAAGAAGTTGAAGAAGGTCATCTTTTGTACTTCACTACTGGAGATGTTTCATTCCACTTAGTTCAATCTAGCTTACATTGACTGAGCATCAACATTTTTTAAGGCATTTGAAACCTGTCTCTAGCTAAGGGAAAAATATTTAGAAATAACCAGCTTTGAAAACTATGCAACAAATGCAGCTGTAGGGATGAATAATGTTTGTTGGCATTCCCTGAACATATTGCAGATCACTTACAGGTCTCAGCAAAATGCCTACAGAGCGCCAGGACCAGGGAGTGAATTAACGTGCTTCAGGCTGAAGTCATTTTCTTTAAACAAAATACAAAGTTTAGAAACTGCATGAACTTTTCAAACAGCATTTTCTCCTTATCTGGAAAAGAAACAGTAACCAATTAATTATTCTTGGTTAGTTATTCTTAGCTTTTTATAAATTCTTTTAACTCCACTGTCATTGAGCAATCTCTATATGTATTTTAGGTCTGTTATCCAGATTGTTGTCCTTGAGTTGCTGACTGCAGCCCTTGTCTACCATCTGATTATTTATTTTTTTTCTGCATGAGGTACGTTTGTAATCTGGCAGGATGAACTCTGTCCAATAGCTGAGCATGGTGCAAAACTCTCATTATTTTTAACCAGCTTAGCAAAATTATTTTAGGAGCTTTCAGTACCTTGCATGTAAAATAGATATCTTCTGGGAGGGAGTAATTGTTCCCAACTGATTCTAAAGAGTAAGGATTCAGTTTTATTTGAAAAAAAAAGCAAAACAAAAGCAAATAATGCAAACAAAACAACAACAAAAACACACACACACCACTGTTTCTGCTCATGTAAAAGAATTCTTCAGACCAACAGGAATAATAATGTGACATGCAGCTACAGTCCAAGCAGCCAGCCAACCAGCATATGATATTTTATCAGAGTTTTGCATTGTTCTGCTAACTGCATGATGCCAAAAAATAATAATAATAAAGAGAAATCCTTTGTTCCCTTTCACTAACCTAGAAGGTCACAAAACAGACAGTTCCTTCTTGATTACACTAAATAAATAAAAGTCTGATTCACAGAGGGGAAACAATCATCTGCCAACTGCCAAACCCTATAAAGGGTAAATCTGCTTTTATTTTGTGAGCCAGATTGGTGAGTCACTGAGCCTATGACTAATACCAGCAAGAATTAACATGTACCCAATAATATAACCTCCTTTTGTACTGCAGGAGGGTTGCTCAACAGCAGACCCTGGTCAGACAGGTGCTTCTGGGGAGCAGGGACCACCCCAATATTAGAACCATGAGCTCTCCCTACTGCAGCTACTGACATACATTTACTGTATTCATAGGCATAAACTCAGTATGGGAGTTGAATAATTAGGTTCTTTGTTTGGAAAATAAGCCACTATGGAAATAAACACCCTCCTCTCCTCCCTCCCCCTTGCTCTGGGTGAGCTGCCTGCAGAACATGCTGTAACCAGAAGTTCCTCCAGGAGCCCTGGTGACGTGCACTTGGACAACAACAGGAGGTTTTTCAACAGGAAAACCTGAGGGGATGGGATCAGAGAAAGCCAAGAATTTTGAGATTAAGTTTAGTGTCTGAATATGGGTTTTCTCGGGAAACATGTGCTCCAAGAGGTGCATGGAAGCTGGACAAAATCAAATGGTCAATTAGTATTTTGAAAATTATGTAAGAAAAACGTGTTGCGATACAATAAAATAAAATAAAACAAAACAAAAAGCATTTTTTTGTTCCTTTTCTTTCTTTAAATACATGCATCTGCTAGTCCTTTATAGCCCCTAACAAAATTCATGGTGACAGTAACTAGGCCAGAATTTCACTAAATGTACTCATCCCCAAACTACATGTTTTAGTTGCTCATCAAAACTATTCAAGCTTTCAACCTTTTGTGTTTAAGTACAGCTCTTACCACTGAGACATATCACAAACCAACAGAAATTGGACCCTCTGCAGCATAACCTACCATGAAGCTGAGCCCCTAAATATGGGATTATTTATCAAAAATAAAAACTAGAACATCACCATAGATGAGGTTAACACTCAGGTCACCTGCTTAGAAATAATTTTGGTAAGGATATCCCAGTTGGAAAAAGAAAGAATGTGAATGACAGTGTAATCAAATACCTAATCATGAAGAGGGAAGTATCTGAATACCTTGCAGACCCTTTTAGTCCCTACATGGATCTAAAAAGCTGAACAGCTTTGACCTGTTTCAGACTGAAACAGTTGCAATTGCTACTTAAAACTGGTTAGAGAAGGTACCTCTATGTTCTCCACTGCACTGTAGTGGAATACTGTAACCTTTGGACAGTGAGGTCACCAGTGATGAAATGGAAAACTTAACCACAATTTTTTACTAAATTTTATTTGATCTTATTTTAAATGTTATAAATAATTTATTTTCTGATCAAGCACTTTGTTCACTTTGATTCAAAAGTTTTATATTAATTTCATTTTATCACCTTTTTTTAAAATTAATAAAATGCTATTCATCAATCATTTAACAGTCATAAAACTCTCAAAAGCACAAAAGCATATAAATGT
This sequence comes from Chaetura pelagica, assembly GCF_000747805.2. NCBI lineage: Eukaryota > Metazoa > Chordata > Aves > Apodiformes > Apodidae > Chaetura > Chaetura pelagica. Next base: position 1,811,369 of record NW_009954407.1, read on the forward strand.
ATATTTATAACTCTGTACAAATGGAGGAGGGAAGCCAGTGAGCTCGGAGTGAGTCTCTGAAGCTCCTTATTTGACCTTGAGCAAGTAGCTAACTTTTCTGTACCTCAGTTTTCCAGTTACAATAAGCTCATAATAATTCTCTATCTTGAAGAAGAGTTGTGATGACAAACCCCTAATTATTTGAGAGGTTTGCATATACAGCGGTGAAGGGAGACATAAAGATAAGTAGGCAGATAGAAGTGATTTACTGGCTGAAATAAAATTATGCTAGTTAAATTCGTTTCAAATTTCATCTTCTTAGCTGTATATAAATAACTATGACATAAGAATCAACCATGAGTTTACTGCTGAGGAGCTGACCTGAAGACAAATAACAGTAATCTTCTGGTTTCCCTTGTTTTTTTCATCCATCTTTCCAGATTTCAACTCCTTGAGCTCAGTATTTCCATGTCTCTGGAAATTCCAAAATGGTTTCCATCCTGTCACCCGCTCTCAAACTAAATGTCTTCTTTGTTACTGAAAGTCAGGAGTAAAGTATAGGTTGTAGGAATTGTTAGGCTACTATCTGTTGCAGTTATCATAAGCCTCTAAAGAAGTGCACTGTAAATCCAGGTAACACAAGCCTTCAAGCCCTATGCATGAATTTGGGATGATTACTACTGGGTTTCTGTGGTTGAGAGGCCCCCAGCTTCCACCAAGAAGAAGCAAAGAGAAAGCAGTGCACACAGGTAGCGTTCAAATGAAAAGAGCAGGACAGCACTGTGGATCAAGGGAAGCTGAAGAGTGAGATCAGCTTACAAGGCCCAGAGATAAGCAGCCTAAAGGTCAATACAAGCACCTTAATGGTTTCTTTCCAGTAAGTTTAAGGTTATTGCAACAAATATAGAAGAAAAAAAAATATCCAAAAAACCTGTAATTCTACCAATCAAAAATGTAGCTGGAATGACGTCTTCATTCTGCAGAACTGCAAACTGTACCTCTGTGTATCAGACATAGTAAGGCCCCAGAAACCTTAGTGAAACCAACTGACCAGAGAGGAGAGTTTGGAGTAACATTCACAATAGTGGTAACAGCTTAAAATCTACTGCTAGCAGTGAAGTGATTGCTTGATGGTGCATGTTTTTTTCCAAGCCAAGAAAAATGGTAACGTTGACAAGCTTCTGTGTTCTTTAAGCTTCATGTAGTGCTGGTGTAGAGACTGTGAGAACTACCTTTGTAGTGCTCTTTGAGAGAGGGCAAGGCTCATAGAGGCAGTGACATTACTGCTATTTTGGATATAACAGCCTAAATAGATGAGCAAAGTGCTGTTTTATCTCCCACTAGGTTATAAGCTCTCCCTAGAGTCTGGCTTCACTTAGGAGAAGGATAAAGCCACCATACAGCCTTGGTTTATCACTTGCCTTTGAGCAGTATATGGAAACAGTTTTTGGGATGCTTGGCAAATGAAAATAGGACAGAAAGGAAAAAATGTGGTGTGGCATCTCAGATTCCTGGCTTGAACAAATGGCATGGAAACTAGGCAATGTTAGCTTTCTGCTCTAGGTCACAAAATTGTGAAATTGCAATGTAATTTAAAAGACAGGTAACAAAATTTTAAAAAACAAAGAGTGGTCACATTTTTGCTGCAGGGTCTAGCAGGAAGGAAAATTCCTTAAGGTGTTCTTGAAAAACCTGATTGTAAAGAATATTTTACCAGAAAAGCAGTTTTTTATAAATGTACTGAAGAACCTAGAGATCAGCTTGATGCCAAATTGAATCAAATTACTGATTTATGCAACCATCATACATGATTAATCATTTGTACCATAACAGTAATGGGATGAGAGTTCAAGTACATTTGGAGTAGGAATGAAATTGTAGATGTAGGTGAAGCCAGTGGAAAATAGCACAAAAATTCAAAGGAGAATCTCCACATGAGAAAGCAGGAAAACAGTTAACATGTCTAAGGGGTTCATTTGAAAGGACACTACCAAAGACTTAACACTGAAAATGTAAAGGAGGGAACTGATCACACTGTAAAAAAAAACAGCAGAGGTTTATGTGGTGGATTTTCCAAGTCCAGTGCTGTTGTGTTGTATTTTGTGGCAGGGAAAAAGAATTATTAATAAGGTTCAGATTAGGGCCTGGCACAAGGAGAAGGCAAGTGGCACAGAAAGAAAAAGGAAATCATAAGCAAATAAAAGGAGTATCAACAGCAGATATGAAGTAGCACCAATTTGCCTTGACCAATACACAAGAGAAGAAAAGAAAATGCAGCTAATTAAAGCCAACTTTTAATAATATGAAGACAATGTCAGTTACTAATAGAATAAGATGTATTATGTATTACTGTTGTTATTGCTATTTATATTGTGCTGACTCCTGACAAATTATTTCTCTTCTTGGTATTGTTTTCCTGCAGATTTAATCCCTAGTATAATTTTCAAGCATATGTATCCACCTACAGATTGTAACAGCTTGGACAAAGCAGCTGCTTTACTTATCCAACAATATTTTTGTTTTACTATCTCATGACATTGATCAGATCCTGAGCGTATTTCTGCTCTTCACTCTGAGAAGCACTTGTCAAAATAAAAACAAGCTCACACTGAGTGCAAACTGGTACTGGGGGAAGAAGTGTGGTTATAGGCTTCTGCAAGTGAAACATTGGCATGAAATCCTGGAACCTTGTATGTTGAAAAACAGTGTTTAAACAGCAAAAAATAGAGAATTCTAAAATTACTTGGGAAGGAAGGGACCTTGAAGATCATCTAGTTCCAGCTAGGAGGGACCTGCATGGGCAGGGACTCCTCCCACTAGACCTGATTGCTCAAAGCCATACCCAGTCTGGCCTTGAACACTTCCGGGGATTGGGCATCCACTACTTCCCTGGGCTACCAGTGCCAGTGTCTCACCACCCTCACACTAAATAGTTTCTTCCTAAAATCTAATCCAAATATACGTTCTTCCAGTCAAAAGCCATTTCCCCTTGTCCTATTCCTACATGTCCTTGTAAGAAGTCTCTCAAAGAGGCGGACAAACAGTGAGAATGTGACTAGGTGGAAAAGGCCAGATGAGGCTTCTATTAGAGCAGCTTCTCACTGTAAAGAGATAAAACTGTCCCCTCTTGATCCTTAGTGACTTCAGGATAACAGGATTTCTCATACACTCTTTGCAACCAAACTAGATTGCTTTTGGGGAGTACCTGACTTTTCAACGGCAATAACACAGCAAGATTTCTAAACACTTGTGTCAATTTTAGATCAATATCATTTATTGGCCTAAATGCTGCATATGCAAAACACCATATAAACACATGACAAGACCATCTGCATGTAATTTATGCTCTGCAAGGTAAAGGTATGTACTTTGTCTCCATGGTGCATTCAGTTTTAGTAGCATCATGCCAATCTTAAAGGCTAATGTATAGCTGATCAATTCTGTTATGAGTCCTCAGCCCCTACCCACTACAAACCATGCTCCTATACCAAAATTGAGGAAATAATCTAGAATTCCTGATAAATGTGAATCATGTTTCAAGAATTTTGTTTCATTGTTGAAAGCCACTGCTAGATCTGTGTGCAACACAGGATGCTAACCTGGACGAATTATGATTGTACCAGCTCTTCAATGTAAGAGATAAGAGACTTCTTTGTTTTAGCTGGAAAAGCCCTGGTTTATTTGCTGATGTTAATCAAGGTACGATTCATACAGGCCTGTCTGAAAGAAAATGTTATTTTTGCAGAGGAGGAAGACAAATAGCTGGAGATGGATTATGCAGTAAATGCCACAGCCTTCACCCTGTTAGGAAGAGTATTCTGAGGAATGAGCCTGGTCACAAGTGTTTCATAGAAATTCCACCCAGCTGAAAAATTACACTGACAGTCTTTTGCCATGCTTTGAAGAACTTTTTTTCTATAGGTGCTTTAATTCTATAGCCTCTAAAGCCAGAGACAGACATTATGAAGCATACAACCATGTCCTCATCCCTGCATATTGTACAGGGAAGAGCAAAATGAGGTGGTGATCAAAAAGAGGCAAGATGGACAGTGGAAGTAAATATTCTGCCAGGAAAGGGCACCTCAGAGTTGGAAACCTAGCAATAGCTTTTTTATTTCCCTTCACCTCAAAGTTATTATTTGATTTTTGGTGGAGGGAGACTTTTCTCCAGTCTCATCACATGCTCACCCAAGTCAGTTCTGTTTCAGAACAACCTTGATGAATAAGCATAAAAAAGGAAAGTGTGACAGCTGAGACTATACGAAAAACTTTTATTCAAGGACAAGAAATAAACCCGACCATCTTAGCTCAGTTGCTTTGTCATTTTATGAAAAACTCAAGCCCAAGTGTTGTTACTAGTCCAGGTAGCAGCTTTCACTAACCGTTCCTACCCCTTGGACTCAGCTGGCCAGAGCGACTCAGGCATGGGAGCTTCTGTGGGGAGCTGGGCACTTACTGCTCTGTACTTACAGCTGGGACTGAACCAAGGCCAGGCAGAAAGGAAAAGCTGTTCACCTAACATAGTCTTCTTATTTCATCTAAATTAAACATCCCTGTGGAAAAAGCTCAACCTGTGAGCTAGCAGAACTTAACCACAGTTCACTGAAGAAAACCTATTTATCTAATAACAGAAAAAACACACACAGATATTAGAAAAACCACCAGAATCCTTCATGCCTATAATAAGAATTATAGTGGGAAATATGTGGTTGGGGACCACAAGGAGTAGAAAAGGAAGAACAGTTCTGTTCTCCTAACCAGTGTATGGGTTACAAGCCAGCAGCTGGCAGAGCCTTGGGATTTCTGAGGGCCTAAGCTGCTGGTGGTGAGATGGCATCACGAGCTGTCTTCTACTCCTTCCAGTTCTGTCTCATCTGTCAGAAAGTGTGCTCAGACCTGGTGACCTGCATTCTCTTAACTCATCTCTGACCACAGTATATCCTCAGCAAGAACCAGCTGCTGCGGTTTTGCTGCTGTCACTTGCCCCAGCTCAGGATATAGCACTCATTTGCAAGGTATCAGTACATCCAGGATTTTTAATTATCACCCCAGAAGGAATTTTTATACAATTTTAAAAGTTTCATGAGATTATGGAAATCAATCTCAAGAGTCAGGTATAAAAAGGTATTTTTAGGGAACAATGCATTGTTTCTCTCCAGGTGCCATAGCATTCAATGCCACCCACTAAGACTGCAACATTTGAATTATAGCGTAGCTCATGGCAGAGAAAAACAATCAAAACAAGGGTAATAAAGGCAGCAAGTCCCTGATTGCAGAAAAAATTTTAAGAGCTGAACCATCTGAGCAGGTAGCGATGCACAATCTGTATACTCTGGCAACTAGGTAGATTTATTTCCATTTTTCCTTTTTCTACTGGTCTGGCTTTACCTTATTAATATCTTTTAATTTCACCAACCTTTCTCAATACTACACAGCAACTCGTTCTGTCAGCATTAATGTATGTTGTTAAAGGCACATGATGCTATAACTCTGCTGTGGAAACAGGCATAAGAGACCATCAAATAACATTTTTTAATTTGCATTTCATTCAGCAGGATCCAATACAGGAAATTGCAGTTGTTGATTTTCTCTTTTCATTTTCCATTCCACCAACCCTCCCTGTCACACAAGAATTTATTATTTCAGGGCCTTGTTTTTGCATCTTGTACATCTTTACTCTCTTCCTTGACTTGTCCCAACCACATTGCAGTTAACATCAAGCCCTGCATCAGTTCCCCCAGTGAGTTTCCCTGGAGTTAAAATACACAGCAGAGTATTAACAAGTAGTGTTCATCCTCCATAGGGGTCCATGGGTTGTGAACACCTTTCATCTGATGCTTCAGTCCTTGGCAGTCTTGATTCCCAGCGCTTTCCAAGCAGGAAATGTCTGGCCTGTTAGAAAGACATCTCATACATCTCCTATTTGCCTCAGTGCCATGAACACCACATTCTTCAGTCCATCTTGGATAGGGGGACACGAGCCCCAAATATCCTGGATGGAAATGGTGAGGCCAAGTGAACTGCCTCCAGCCTAAACATGACTATAAATCCTGGTCACACCAGAGGAGACACTGTTTTTACTTTTCTGCCAAAGGGCATTGGATTTTGAGTGATAAACATTTTCTAAACCTGTGAAAGGGCAAAACCCTGCAGCATTTTCACGTTCCCATTTTTCACTAAATCTCCTCTCCTTTCTGACCACAACTCAAATTGAGAGAAAAAAGAAGGATATTAACAATTTTTTTTAACCAAAATGCAATTTTTCCTCTTGTCAAATAGAAAAATAACCTGTGTAACTTCAGGGGTCTTTTTCTTGCATTAGCTAATTTGAGATCCTTTAAATAGTCCTCCAGAGACTCCAGTTCCTTTTCATTATGGTTCATCTGTCTTTTATGGCTTTGCTCTCATGAAAGATGAACAGCTGCAAAGGTCAAGGGCCACTGTGATCATTTAATCTGACCTGTATAGTATAGACCACCACATTTTACCCACTAATTCTTGCACCGAATCCCATAAATTGCAGATGGAAGATCATATATCTTTTATCAACAAATGTTTCCTTGATTTAAAGGCAACACGTGGTAAGAAGCCTACCCCAGAAATTTGTTCCATGGTTTATTTATTCTGATCTTATATGAATTTTTCACTAGGGCTGATCAGGACATTTTCAATAAAATATTTTGCACTGAAGAAATGTAGGTATTATCAAGGCAGTGGAGACCTTGACATTATCTCACTGTTTTACTTTCAAAAAAGATAAAAAGTAGCAGAAGGGAGTATATCCTTCAAAGCAGTGAATCTTTTGTTCTGGTTTGCTTTGTGGATGTTCCTGTTACATTTAATATCAGGACAATTGGGGAACTAGGTTTTTAACATTAAATGTGAAAAGCTAGGCAGTGGCAATGCATCTAACAATGCCCGAGCCAGACCAGATGTTTTCAGACACACCGAACTGGAAACTCCATCCCCATCAGACACATAAGCCCAAATGCGTGCACAACCCTTTGTAAGTGCCATAAAGACTGTTTGTGCCTCCTGGGCTTCAAAATATGGCTTTGACCCCAGGAAACACATCCATGGTTTTCAAATAAACCACCCCTAGAAAAATTAATCTGGCAGGAGGCTATAGGCTTGTAGAGGCAATCTGTTAACTTTTTGGAGAAGTGTTTGATACCCATCTGTCAACAGGCAGAGGGGCCCTGGTGATGTACAACCCAAGCTACACAGATTCGTTTGACCTAACAAGAGAGTGTAACACAGACACTGAAGTGTTGACAGTACTTTATATCCTTTCCCAAAATATTATCTTTCCCATGTATTGAAATTTACTTACAGTGGCATGAATTTATCAGAGTGGCTCTGATAAGGTTTTCTTATAACTAATTTCTTCCCTGTCTATAGCGTAAACAAATAATCTTTAAATCGAACAGGCTCAAAGACTTCAGAAGAGCTCTTTTCCAAGTGATAATATAATTTCTATAAGCTGACATTTTAAAAAAAATATGAGTTTTGCATGAAATAATTTTCAAAAAAAGGAAAACATTCAAATGAGCCTTATTTCCTCTTTCAAAATAAACATTTTCATTTGTGTATTTCGGAGACTTTTTATTTTGTAAATATTTTTTATAACTAGCCAAAAATTTAAAATAATTTTCAAAACAGTATGCCAGAAAGTTTTGATCCAAAATATTATTTTGAAAAAAAATCAAAGAATTTTTAGTTTATGCTGCAATGTTAAATTTCCTAATATTAAAATCCTCTAAGAATCATAACTTCTGACCTCATTATACTTACATTTCTCTATTGGTAACTAAAATTTGGATTACATAAATCTCACAAACTCTATTGCACCCATTTTATGCCTGAAGACAACAGAAGTTGCTTCTTCAGATTCTTGCTCAGAGACAGGCATCAGATCTCAAACACACTCTTCACCTCTCTCTCCTGTGCAAGGATCTCAGGGTGAGTGAATTCCTTATCTTGCCATCTCTGCTCAGTAGCTAGTGGAGGGAGGATAAGTCCAAGTGCTCCTGATAGCCCAGGATGCAGCAGCAGAATGAGACGCAGAACCTATGAATCCAGGAATGCAGGCCCAAAATGAGAAAATAAACTTTTAAAAATACTAACCTAAATAAATGTTAAGCAATGTGGAATTTTTGCAGCTTTATGCACTATTTATTTTTCTCTAAGGTAGTGAAACATTCAGTAATTGAAGATTTTGTTAAGTGCTGTGAAAACACAGTAGGTGAAAGTGTCGTGCCAGAAGCATTCACAGCTTAAACACACAGAGAGAGGGCAGGTTACAAACAATGACAGTGAGACCATAAGAGTGCTCAGCATTAAGACAAGAAGTACACTCTGGCTACAGCCACAAACATACCATATTCATTTGTGTTTTCAGTTGTATTGGTCTCTCTCAAATGACTTCTAATGGGCATACTCCTACATGACACGGGTGTGCGTAGCAAGAAAACTATGTTCACTGGTTTTTAGGTCAGAAGAGAGAGAGTCGGGTTTGCATATGTGAAGCAGTGGTTATCAAAACTGAACACTGAAATTAATTCTCCACATGCTGCAAATTATTAGTATACATTTCTCATTCAGCAGCAGATTTTCCTTTGTGTATCTGATACCCTAATAACTATTATACTGGGCACGTCATTCTCACAGAGTCTATTGTTAAATTTGAATAGTAGTCGCAAATTCAAGCATTTTCAAGAACTTCCTGTTTTTTCACAATTCATTTCATTCCTTTTGTAAAATATGTTTTGTGGATTTTTTTTCTGGTCTTCATTGTTTCAACATTCTAGCATCCTATTTGAGAGCAGTAAATGGTTAGAGTACTTGCTGCAATCTAAAAACTTGCAGTTCATCTCCATGTTCTGTGGGACCTTGAACCTGTGATATTCTGCTAACAGAGCAAAAGCCTACTTAGTTGAGAGTGTGTTTATTGAGAAGTCAATGTTCAGCAAACTCAGAGAAATACCCCTTCTGTTTCTCAAAATATCAGCTCATGGAAGGCTATTTTACTTCAGGAACATAATTTTTAAGTACAGTGCCTCAGTGCAGGGTCTTGGAGCTGGTTTAGTAATAGTCCTCACATGATGAGGCTCCAGAACCTTCTCTGAGCATCATGTCCTGCGGACTCATGGTATATTGCACAAATACTGCCCAGTAGCTCTGGCACAGAGCTGCAAGGGACATCAGGAACAGGGACATAACAGCAAGGCCTGCTACTTCCACTACTCTCACTTACTCAGTTTGACTTTGAGGAGTTCTCATATAATTTTCTACAAGCCCAGCACCCTGGGTTGAAGCACTTGAAGCTGGGAGGAGAAAGTGCTCCTGAAACATGCGGTTTATGCATGGAAATCACTGCTATAATCAGTAACACTATAATTAGAATTGGTTTTCATAAACAAAAGTCAACTATTTGACATATATCTTTTACTGGATTGTCACAATTTTTTTGTTTATAAGTACTCCTTTTTGCTGAATGTTACTGGGATTGGCTCCTAACCCCTGGATCTATATTACACTTACCTTGCGTTAGATACCATTTTTGTAAATTCAAGGGCAACAGGCTATAATCAAATCAGGATTTGCTTGGCCTTTTTTCTATGGTAGACTGCAAAATTTAGCCTATACATAAGATTTGCACTTGTACTGCTGCATCTATGGGGCTAAACAGCAGGTCTGACTTAAAGCCTGTTCATGCTTCTCTGTGCTGTGGCATGGACTGCTTCTATTTTAGTCCACCTGACATTCTCATTGCAATTGCTGATAAAAAGAAGTACTATTCGAAAATTATTTCACTCATTTTAGCTGACTTTTAACATTTTTCAAATCTGCAGGACCACTGGACACCTGGTTGTCAACGACCTATACACAGAAAAACAAGGGTCTGTGCAATATCCAATGTCAGTATCAGTGCACTGTGTCAGAGCAGCCTGACACAGCAGCTTGCAGTGTGCTTCATGTGCTTCTTTAACAGGGCTAATACACTCAAGCAGCCTGGCCAAACCCAGGCTACCATCCCTCAAACTTCTGTCCTGAAAAGGAGGAGGCTGCAGACAGCCTGCACAGGAGCTGCTGGAGCAGGATGTCCTCAGTCTGCCTAGGAAGGGACGCTGGAGGTCCACCACACCATGCTTCTACTCTTGATATATCTGACAGCCAGGCCACTGATCTCTGGTCAACTGATCTCTGCATTTTCAATAAGGCGTATATAACAAGCCAGTTCAATTACAAGTTAGTAATTTTTAATTTTGTTTCCCCTGAGAAAAACACTAGTCTTGAAAAAAAAAGTGTGTGTGTTTGCCACAGATGGCCATAAACATCTTACTGAAGTACACTCCCAGGTACTAAGAAGCCAAATGTAACAAGAACCAGCAGCAGCAGGACAGACAAATTTAAACAAAAATACAACTTCTGTAAAAAAATAAAATCAGGATGCATGATTATTTAAACAAATCATCACATAAAGTGGTGCACAGTCAGTCTGCTCATGAGTGTAATCAAGATCAGCTACCTCTCTGGAATCTACTTCAACTAAAGGCAAGTTGTTGGATCAGTTACAAAACAGTGAAACAGTTTGACCTGTGTTGTCAAGGACAGGTAGGGCAATCTGAGAGTCTCTCCTATCCTCAAAAAAAAAACAGGAGATGTTTTTTTTAAATCTACAGAGTATTTTATTTTCAAATTTTGATTTTTTTTTAACAAAAAGGTGCTTATCCAAAACTTTGAGTATCAGCCGTCACTTATAAACAATATTACACAATGAATAAATAAAATGCCCCACTTAAATGTAACCAAATACAAATATAAACTAGTCTCTCATCTCTTTTGACTTTATGAATAGAATTACTTTCTTCACACTTGTGACTCTTAAGATTGGTAATACAGCAAACGTATGTGGTATAAATGCAATTTTTTTAATCCCTGACTTCACAGATTTGCCTTTATCAGCTGGTTTTTGCTTGCTGTAGTAAGTGGCAATCTCATTACGCTTGATTTATGCATATTGCAACTTCAAATAGAAGGGATCTTATCCCCTTGCTGTAGAAGTGACAGTACAGAAGTAGTGTTTCATTCTACAGCATGCCTTGCTACTGGGAAAATCAATCCAAACTGACTCTTAATAAACCAGAAGTTGATGATTGCTCCTGACATCAAGGCTTCAGTGCTGGCCCTTTTTTTTTTTTTTTTTTTTTTTTAATGTTTACTAACATCTTGGGAATCCCAGCTTTCAGAACTACACAGTTTATCTAGAAAGCTCTCAATTCATTTTAAAGAGAGTTTCCAGCCACCAAAGAGATCTCACAATTTGACCTAAAGCCTGAAAATGCCAGGTAACAAATAAAAAACATTGTTTTCTTTTTAAGTCAGTCTCATGCTTTTTGCTGCATAACTCACATTTTTTGAACCTCAAGCATGGACAATACTGTACATTGTGCTTTCTCATAGGGTCCTGGTTTAGGACAATTGCTGGTTTTGCATTGAGAGCTTCTCCTCACCATCATTTTGACTATTGAGAGTGCGAGTGCTCTGTGAGTGGGGAAAAATGTATCTGCTCTCTACAGGCAAAAGGTAAATTGAAGCAATGACGAGCAAAGGGTAAATTCTTGCCCTTATATGTCCTGGACGTTTGTGAAGGAGCAAACAGAAAAGCTGAGGCATGTGGCACAGGAGAAGTACATGCCAGAGCCTGCAGCAGGCTTCTCTGCAAAAAGCAGGATGCTCATCGCTCCCTCCGCAGAAGCAGCTGCACAGTGGGTGCTGAAGCAGCCCAGTGCCACCCTGCCCAGGACAAGCCCGGCAGAAGCAGCCAGCCACAGGCACTCTGCCCCTGCTCCTGCAGTGCAGCTCCACGCTGAGCACCAGCACAGCAGGACGGCCACAGAAACAGCCACCCAAATGCTGCTTCCTAGAGGTGATCGCCAGGCAGAGGCAGGGGCAGGTTTGCGCAGCTGACACTTGCCTTTGCAGACACAATGGGATTTCGTAAACAAGGCGCACATCTGCTAGGCTGCTCATGGCAGTGAGACAGTTCCTATTCCACCCTACACCAAGGAGATTATTTTTTTTTTTGGTACCTGTTACTAATTGGATAGCAATACGGTAAATGAAGACCACCTTGTGATTCAAGCTGTGCTAGTCCTCCTTAACAGCCAACAATAGCCCTGTGCATCTAAATGTCTATCATGCCTCTAGTAATCCAGAAAGCTTCTTAGTGACAGTGACTAAATGACATCTTTGACCATAGGATTATTTTTTCCTAATGTATCTGATCTGTTTATCCCAGGCTGCAACCACCCTGGATCTGATGAGTGCTACAATCTGGCTACGTGCTGCTAATCCTCCAAGGGGAAGCGTCTCCACAAGTGTTTAAGACGATTCTTCTCACTAACATCCGACACCAGTGACTGAGGCAATTTTAGGGAGCTTTGCAATTCCCTCCCCCCGGGATGCAGCAGGGACGGCCTGTGCAGGATGAATCAACGCCATACGTCAAGCACTGTTTGTATATGTTTCAGCGTATCCAGGCAAAGTCTTTTAACTTTCCATCCTAGAGCCCGAGCTGTACTTTCCTGAATGTCAGCCAGGAAAATCTTGTAGATTTGGCAGCAGGACTGTGGGAAGCCTGGTTGAAGACCAGCCCAAAGTGCTGGAGCAGAGGCTTTATATAAAGAGAGAGAATCCAAACACCTTCCTTTGTTTTTCACTACAAACGAATACAAATGGAGCCCTGAGATTGCAATCAGGCCCTATTGTATAAGCACAGGCCTTTCCATTACTCCATTAGAGCTTTTTGGCATGTAGAACTTCATTATTTTTCAGCTGGAAAACTAATTAAAATGAAATCTTCTTTATTTATCAGAGTTTTAATTCTTCAGTTCTTGAGTCCCTCACTGGCTTCCAGCCATTTAATTTTGGTCCTTAGGGCAAAGCCTGACAAATTAAGATAAAGCCATTACTTAATGTTCCCTCCTGAGAGAAAACAAGAAGTATTTCCTGTTCTTATTAATTGCATGAAGTCAATTTGCACGGTACAATTTCAGCGTGATCAGAGCCTCTGCACCTCACATCTCTCTCCTTTAGTCACCACTCAGCTGCAGTGGCAGAGGCAGAGAGAGCTGCCAGGTTCCAGCTGGGCTCTCCACAACGTCCAGGATATCCCAGGGTAATGGGAGGCTTTGCTCAGGTGCTTGGCTTTTGATCTTTGCCCTCAGAGCGTCACCCTCTCTAATACCTCTCAGGTATTTTTGCTTCCAGAGGGCTGGGGAGGGCTGTGCAGTACTTACAAGGAGAAGCCGTCCCCGGGGATCCCAGCCATGCCAAGGGGGTTAGTCAGAGCTCTGGTATGGGCACTGCCCAGTTCAAGTACATTCAAAGCAGCCAAAATCCACCTTTTTCTTTCTTTTTTTTTTTTTTCCCCAAAGCACAGATCACAAAAGTTCACGCACTTGTCAAGCAGCATTTCACCGATACTGTTTCTCCATCCTCCCCAGCTGCACAGCCTGGTGCAATAGGGTAACAAACAGCCTTTCCCATGGCAACACGATTCAATGCCCTCGCATGAAGGGGAACGGGAGGACACCAGAGAGCAGAGCAGCCTGCTGAGCAACAGCTCGGGAAAACAGCCAGGATGATGCAAAAAGTTTAGAGGGGAAGCAGCAAAACAAACAGAAAAGGAACACAGCGACGTGCCTGCAGTTGTGACGGGACAAGCAGGCAGCAGCAGTGCTGTGTTTCTCTCCCTGTTTGGTGTCCTTGATACAAATCTCGTGCCACTTGGCCACCAGAGCTCTGCCCAGCACTGCTTTGCTCTACAGTGCTCTCTTTATAGCATTCTTACATTTAAACAAAGCTCACTCCAATGAAACCCAGCTCAATAGCAGAAGTTCCCCCAAATATTTTCCTAAAGCCAGCTTGGTTAGTGAAAGACTTGGCTAAGCAAGGACACAACGTGCCAAGTGCTGTTGAACTCTGTTATCTCAGATTTGTTGCCCTGTTTGGGACTGAGAGCAGATATTGCAGAATCCCTGGCAGTGGCACACCAGGCCAGGCTATGCCAGTGCCCTGGAGGGATGAATTTGTTCCGTGACCCCTTTTGGGCTTGGGACACCCTGCTTTGGCTCTGCATTGTTGCAAGCCCTTCCCTGGAGTTGGGAGCGGCTTGCACAAGTGTCAGCACGCCTCTGCATTGTCCCCTGCACTGCCAGGATGGGCTGTAAAGCTTCCTCCTCTGCCCTGCTCTGAGTCAGGGCAAGCTCCTGCTTCCTGGCAGAGACTGAGCCCTGTCCTGCTGCTGGTCCCCAGAGAGGGCAGGAAAACAGGCCTCAGCTGCCCCCAGCCAGAGCCACCCCACACCTTGCCCATGCCATCAAGTCCCCCCATGCTGTGAGCAGGAGGGGAAGCTGGGGAGGAGACAGACGTTCCCTGGCAGCTGTACTTGGGCAAGGAAGGAGCCAGAAGCCCCCTGCTCCTGCGTTACTGGGACAGGCACAAACAAAAACATCCTCAAGGGCAGATGTTTGGGAAGGAAGCAAAGCATACAGCTCTGCTTCTGCTAGGCTACACCAGCCAAGGAAGCAGCCGAGAGAGGCGTGTGGCAAATAAAAAGGATTCACCAAAGACCTTCACACTGCACTAGTGAGCAACAATATGGCCTTTGTTTACCTTACCCCTCCCCAAATCAGTTTTTCTTTACAGATACTTTTTGAATAGTGTTGTTCTTTTAAAAAATATATGAAATCTGAAGACAGCCTTTCAATTATTCTTTTAAAACTCCAACATTTTAGTGGGAAATTTATTTCTAGTGTTGTACAGACTTTCATTGCACATCTTCAGTCTTTCTAATCTGTGATGGGTCATCTTGTCCTGCCACCTAACCCTGAATTCCATACAGCTGAACTGTATTGGGCACATGCCTTGTTAAAGCAACAGGCAGGGTTATAATTATTGCAAAAATGCTTCCTGGTACTATTTGGAATTATTCAAAGGATTAAAATGCAAAAGTGAGCAATAGGGAGAGTCTGGAACACATTTTCTGCTGAAGCACTTCAGATAAGGATGTTGCCCTAACGGAAAAAATCATAATGGTCAGTGTTATGTGACAAACATTACCTAAATCAAAATTTTTCAAGCACTCCTTTTCATTTCCATTCTGAGAATTACTTCTAAAAGTGTTATATTCTTTAATTTTATTTTTTTTTCAGGAAGATATGAATGGTCAGTTCTGCCAATAGTTTAAGCAGATGCAGTTTCTGTGCACTTTTAGGCCAGTACGGAATTTCATCCTTTTTTTTTTTTCCTTTTTGTCACATGCAAGCTTTAAAAACCCAGCTGTGGCTGTTGCTCCAGATAAGGTCAAGGGAAAATACATGTTCTCCCTGTGTTAGAAACTTTTAAAGGCATTTATATTGGGAAATTATTCTGCTTGCTTAATATGAAGGAGGGACTTGAATTTAGTAGAAGGGTAACATGTAGGATGTACCTAGACATTAAGAAGAAATTCTTTAGTGTGAGGGTGGCAAGACACAGGAGCAGGTTGTCCAGGGAGGTTGTGGATGCCCCATCTCTGTAAGTGTTTAAGGCTAGGTTGGGTGGGGCTTTGAGCAACCTGGTTTAGTGGAAGATGTCCCTGCCCATGCAGGGGAGTTGGAACTAGATGATCTTTAAGGTCCCTTCCAACGCTAACCATTCTATGATTCTATGACACTTTTTGCAGTCTCTAAGAAAATCACTACTTCACTGTGTTACAAACCCCTGAGAAATCTCATTTCCCATGGGCAACAGAGTTTTATTGGAATTTGTTCTGTAGTTTTTCCACTGACTCTTCATCCTCTCAAGATTCTCAATGGTACCATAAAGGAAGCACTCTCATGGGTCTCAATGTGAAAGCTGTGTGCTTTCTCAGATCCCACTGCTTAAACACTCAGGATGTGAAGACAATGTAGAAGCAGGGACCTGACCATGGAGAGCTGAAATGTGAAGTAATAAGGAAGACAATTACACTGCAGTGGGCAGTAACCAAGAAGAACATGGGAAAAGAAAGGAGGAAGAAGGGAAATTAGGGGATTGGACTTGATGATCTTTAAGGGTCCCTTCCAATACAAACTATTCTATGATTCTGTTACCTATCAGCAAGATTATTTGTGAACCCATTGACTAGGGAAATTATCTGCAGTGGAGGAAATAGGCAAGACCTGATTTCAGTTCTTCAGTGCTCATCACACAGTGTTACAAAGATTCTTATTTCTTCTCCCCTCCCCACTGTGCCGTAATGCAATTTCAAGAAGAAAGGTACAAATGCTCCCCTGCCTTCTCTCCCTATGCCCTCATTTCACAAACAGATGGATTGGCAGTAAGGATGCTCCCCTGGGCGTACTCAGCACAGATATATTATTAAGTATTGCTCTATACATAATTACTAATAACTCAGTGGTGAGACAGGTGCCAAGCTGTTTTGCATTTGCACAGAAAGGCCCTGGGGAAGTTTGGAGTAAAAAAAATAAATTAGCACTCAGTGATATCTGGGCATCCAGGGTTCAGGCAACTGAGCAGGAAAATTTAAAATCTAGATTCCAAGTTACACATATGCAGTCAATGTTAGAGCTTTTCTGTAACATCTCCAAGCTTCAGAGTGCCTCATTTTGCATTGCTAGCTAATATTTCTTCAACTTACATTTTTATATTTCTAGAAAACCTTGTAATTTTAAGCCAAGTTGATTAAAGACAGGTATTACTAAAGCTGACATTATTTTGCTTGTATTTTCAGTTTCAATAAGAGGCAAGCCCTGTTGAGCAGCTAAATAGTTGTCAGCTTTTCTGTGCCCAGCCTCCTTAAGGCTCTGCTAAGGCAAGCAGAAAACAAAGAGGTTATTGGTGACAGCCAACACAGCTTCACCAAGGGCACCACCAAGGGTGGCCTTCTACAATGGGGTCACAGCATCAGTGGACAAAGTAAGAGCAACCAACACCATCTACCTGGACCTGTGCAAAGCTTTTGTCACTGTTCTGCATGACATCCTGGCATCAAAACTGGGATGATACAGATTCAATGGCAGGACCACTCGTTTGGTAAGGAGCTGGCTAGATGGTCACACTCAAAGAGTGGTGATCAATGGCTCAAAGTCCAGATGGATACCTGTGATGAGTGATGTTTCCCAAGGGTCAGTAGGACTGGTGCTATTTAACATCTTTGTCAGAGACATGGACAGTGGGGCTGAGTGCACTCTCAGCAAGTTTGCCAGTGACACCAAAGTGTGTGGTGTGATTGACACACTGGAGGGAAGGGATGCCATCCAGAGGGACCTTGACAGGCTTGAGAAGTGGGCTCGTGCAAACTGCATGAAGTTGACACTTCAGGAAGAAGGAATGATTGAAACATTCAAACTGAGCTTGACCCAGTTTTCATGGGCAATCGTAGCAGGAAAGATGCACCAGCCTAGGATGCTGGAAAGTTGTTGAAATATGTTAGCATCCAGAAGACCTTTTATTCTCTGTTGTGGTTAACTGCATTTGGGGTTTGTGTGGAAAGCACAGATAAAAGCTTTTAAACCAAGCCACTATTTCCTCCCTAGTTGGGAAAGGTAAGCTTCTAACATGAACACATGTGGTGTTAAAGTGGAAAACCACACTGTAAATTGCACTGCAGATAAGAAAACCAACGCAATTAATAGGTTGGCATTTATCTAAGGAGGTTAACTTACAAGAAAAGACATCTAAGGTCAAGATATGTGATTTATTGCTGAATAGTTTGTGGCCTACAGAAAAATGCACAGATTAAAAGATAAAGACAAAATATAACAGTCAAGTTCACTTTCTGAATTAATTTTTTTCTAGTGCTTATTCCTCACGTGTTACAAGTGAGTGGTTTTGAGAGTAGTTGAGAAAAATTAGAAGTTATCTCATCACACAAACTCAAGTTGCAAAGAGTTTTCTCAAACACACATTTTCCCTCATGACACTTTGTTTATATATCAGATGCTTATTTCTTTATACTTTATTGTAGGGCACTTAGCACTCAGCAAGATCTGCACCAGTGACCCTGCAATGTACTGGCTTCTCTTCACCCACAGAACTGCACTGTGAGAGGAAGGTGGGCTAAACACCTTGCTGGACTTGCCAGTTTGCTTCTTGAGCAGTATAAGGTGGTTGTCCCTTCAAAGACCCCCTGCACCCTGGTGATTGCAGTGCTATATCTGTTCCTTGTAAAAAACCCTACAGTGCCCCATTCTTGAATGGTATGCCCAGTCCTAATTTCCTAACCTTAAAAAGGTATAAGAGGTCTAGAAAACATTCACAGAATGCTACCTATATTATCCCAGCCGTAGGGAACAGCTTTCATATAAAGATAATTACATGGATAAGAACAATTCATCCTGAGAACACAAAATATTGGTGGAGTTTTGATAAAAGTACCTGAATTTGTTTATGATGGGAGGGTTGAATAGAGAAATGCCTCCCTGATCTATGAAAATACTACTGCAGCTGCAATTTTGCAGGTGTGTAGCAAGCAACCAGACAGATTATTGGAAGAAAAGGCTACCAAGGGCTGTGGCTTACAAGGGTGCTGCCTACAGCTGTGGAAAATTCTTCCATCATGATAAGCTGCACACAGGGAAAACATGCTGGGCAGGTGCTGTCACTCATTTGCCTTGCCCTAAGAGGATTTTCTTGGTATCCACTTTGAACCAGTGGTAGGATACTGGGCTAGGCAGATCTTTCATTGAGCCCAGAAGAGCACCTCTTACGTTCTTCCATCCACTTTCCAGAATGGGCTGAGTGGGTCACATGCCTTCTGTATAGCACCTGACTAGCTGACAACAGAACGACGACCTAAAGTACATTTTAAACAACAGAACAACAGTTTTTGGAAGAAAGCTGTCCCCCAGATGGAATAAGCAGTCCTTGGCACCTTCTGAGCCACTCCCATAGCTTCTCAGAACAGAGTATCCTTCCCTGCCCTGACTGCTGTTGCTGGCTGGAGGTGCTGGCTGGTGTCAAGGGCAAAAGGACCTGTGTCAGAGATGCTTCTGCCTTCTGAATCTTTGGACACCACTGATGTGTGTAGCACATGAGTGGCTGGAGCACAAGATCAAGAAGCTGCTTCCAAGTGACCAGTGTAAAGTAAAACAGCAAGACTGACCTGTGATCACATAATTAAACCACATAATTATTTATTATTTTTTTAAACTGGATTTAAGTGGTTGAACTTCCACTTACTCCAAGCTGAAGAAAGAAAGGAGTGACAAAAATGTTGTTAGTCTTATGTCTGATTTAACAAACATCTCAGAAATATCCCTAGTATCAAAATGAAGTAAGCAAAGTTGGGCTACTTCAGTTTTCAGCAAGAGCCTGTCATGATGTCTTGGTATACTGGAAAGTTAAATATACAGAAATAAGCTGTCCCTTTAAAAGAGCATTTACTAATTACTTACTAATCCTATGGATTTTAGATCTTTCTGTTAAAGGACTTCAAACTGCACACATAGAATATTTGAATAAGATGAAACTAAGATGAAAATAAACTCTTGGGCACTTAATATCTTTAAGGAAAAAACCAGCAACTTTTAGAAATATTTGAGTAATTGAAAGCTTCAAACTGGAAGAGAAACTGGGGAAAATATTACTTAAAGCATTTTAGCACTAGAGCTATCAAAATGTGCACCCAGTGCACTCTGACTTCACATTAAAATCTCCATGAAGGGCTCCCAATGAGAAAACTGAGATTACAGACAGAATCAAACCAACACATTCAACAGACCCCAGACCTCCAATCTATCAGAAAAATTCACATGTGATGAAGCTCTGAGCCATTGTAGACATAAATACTCAGTCTGCTTATACAAATCCCACAGAAATACTTGCTAGACAGGAACTTCTGAGCAGCAAAATAATGTCTTCTTAAAAATCCTTCACTTTGAATAACCATCTTAACTTTAGACCTAAGTTCACTTCCAGTTAAGGCCAGACAACCACCTTCCAGGAAATGTTTATTTTACCTACATTCAATAAAATGGAAATCCCTAAAGTTATTTAAGTCATTCTCCTGAAAGTTTCTTGGTTTAATTTTCAGACCGATTTTGAATAATTTATTTGTGAACAAGACTTTTTCCTCTTTGACTCATCAGCAATCAGATGTAGTCATGCATAATACTTCTCCAATAAATAATTTTCAAGCCTTTTTTTTTTTTTTTTTTTTGGTCTTGTCAGTCAATGACTAATGTAATTAGAAGTGTTTGCTCACTTTCATTCAGGAGTGCACTATCTTTTATTAGAGTGGATTTGGGTGCTTTTAGTAATTAACCCAGGACTAGATTACAATTGTGAGTGGCACTGATGAGAGGATGCTCTGGACTCCTGAGACAGGGAGGGTGGTTGGGCAGGATCCACAGTGGTACTATAGGTAATAATTCTGCAAGCTTGGAAGACACATTGTGTGTAACGTGTCAGTAAAGTGCTACCATTTTAATCACCCTGCCCTGAAAATTTCCTCCATCTAGTGAAAGTCCATCAGCACAACCTCCAAAACTCAGGCAGTGGTGATGCTGGTGAGATCTTGCATTGCCAGCAGCCTTAGGGCAGACCCTCTTCAATGACATCCAAATCTCTGAGTCCAGCCTGTCCCCATAGCTATTTTGTGTTCTTCAAGCACTCTATAGTGTCCTTTCTCCTTGTAAGGGCGTAAGAAGCCTTATATGCCATTGTTTTTCAAAATACATGACAGATTTTATCCTGCTTGTCTTCCAAAGCAAGCCCAACAGAAAATGATAAAGACAGTATCATTTTGCTTTCCTAACTGCAAGAAAAGCATGGCATTTTCTGTAGGAGCTGGGGCAAACATCCAAACCAATTCAGAGAGCAGGAAACAACAGAAGCTGGAAGCATCTGGCCTCTCTCCACCTTCTAATCCCAGGGCTGTACCTGTAGCTGCAGGACATAAATACCTCAGTGGTGAATAAGTCCTTCTGCCAAATCCCCATTACATAAATGGAAACTCTTACCTAGACACATGCTGGGGTACATACCAGTAGAGGAACGATCAGTACTAATATCTGATTTTGAAAATATTCCTTCTTACATTTTTTCTGGATTCACAGAGCATCAGAGAACCAGAGCTATCATTTCCCCCAGGACAAACCATTTGACATCTTCTCCCACACGTTGCAGTGGTGTACATGCAGCTGCTATCATTGAACCCTGGGTGTGTTTCCTCAAGACTGGTGATTACTGTAATATTCATAGAAAGTATCTCTGCTTATAAAGAATTCTGGAAAATCACAGTAGAAAGTGAGTAGTCTTTTCTGTTCATGCTCTACAGTATGTTGCTGTGCATTTAAGCTTAATAGGCTGGTTAATAAAACCATGGAGTGCCGATGAGAAGGAAATCAGGCTCTCACGATTTGAATATTATGAATAAAATGAATGACCATAGAAAACCAAGACATTTAAAAGGGGCCTTTAACCTTAACTGAAATGCCAGGAAGTAGCAGAGTATAGTTGTAGTAACTCTGCTCCTTAAGTTCACTCTGGAGTTTTCTGAATGGTTACTTTAGATATCCACATGGGTAAACAGTCCTGCATTAGTATTGAATTAAGAATAAGCACACCCAGCAAGAGCTTACCGGTGCCAAAAAAAGACTAATTAGACTGTATTTTTCTAAAAACACATAATAGTGGATCCTCTGTTAAGCTTCTAAATAATAAGTTATATCCCTGGATCACCCAGGTATTACAAAATTGCTCAAAGCTACTCTCTGTTTATCAAGTGTAAACCCACGTTGTTCTGGCACTAAGCCATTTTTTTTCCACCAAGAGAAACTTCCTCTACCGTGGTGCTCCCTGAACAGCCACGTGCAGGCAGGGGGCTACCCAGGACATCAGCTTTCTAGGACAAACTCCAGCTAAATGCATTCTACAAAGCCAAGGCAGCTTTGAAGGGAAAGTGGGAGGTCCCTTGAAGGTGGATTCCTATCAGCAGCTGCTCCAAACACATCAACAGGACTTCAACAAAACTCAGCCACTGCCCTCATCCCTCAAGCAGCCCTGGGAGTCCCACCACCATGCAGCAGAGACCCAAGCAGCAAACTGTAATTCCCAGTAAACATACAGACTGAAAGGGTAGCAAAAGTAAAACTGTAAGAAAAAGAACCTGGAAGATAAATGTTTCAGAGCGATGGGAAAAACTATTTCAATATATGAAGCTCACGAAACATTATGAGATCTTCAGTCAGATGGACAAGATATTATTATTATTCCATGTAATTTATTACTACATTGCATTTGAAATGGCTTTGTAATTTCCTGTCTAATTCTACCCTTAGGTCTCTTCTATATTACTGCTTTCCAATTATCTTTTATTTTTCTTCTTGAATATATATGTTTTGAATTATTTTTTCATCTGATGTATCAGCCCATGGTTCTCCAGATTGAATCTTATTTTGTTATTTCCTGTCCACATTTTGACAAATAGGAGTTTATTGCTTTGTAAAGCTGTAGTTAAAAAAAAAAAAAAAAAAAAAAAAAAAAGTTTAAAGATGCTTCTGTCATGTGTTTTTATTTATGTCTGGAAACACATAGCCCTTATTACAAGCACTTTGTAAAAAGTCTCAGAGATGCCCCAAATTCACTATTATGCACAGAGTAAACCCACTCAGATTAAAAAAAAAACAAACACCAAACACAAAACAAAAACAAAACAACAAACAAACAAATTGAACAAAAAAAACCCAAACCAAACACACAAAAAACGAAGTCAGACTTTATAATCATGTATTGCTGTCTAATCACCCTTTGAATTGCAAGACATGCTCCTGCCAAAAGGAGGTGTATAAAATCCAGCTCTGCCAGGCTAAAAGATGGAGAATTTCAAGGCCAATGATGCTCCAGGAAAATTCTCCAGCCTTGCTCTTTACTCCTTGAAAAATAAAATCATGCTATCTCAAAACATCACCATAAGGCTACAGTGAGATTAACCCCACAAAACCCATCAGGCAAGGTCAAGAAACCCCTCAGGAGGAAGGTCAGGCAGAGCATCCAGTTATGGAACAGGCAAGCATCCCAAGCAGCATCAGCAAGGGGACAAAGGGAGTCCCTCAGCCACCACTGCTCCTCATCATCACAAGTAAAACTGTCCCTGAGTGACCTGTGCTGAAGATTGCACATTCAGAGCACTGGAGATTGCACTTACTGAGCTTCCCTTTGATGGGGACAGACAACATTTATCTCATAGAAAAAAAACCCAGAAACTTCTTCCTTCTCCATGCAGCTCCTTTTCTCAGACTTTGGTAATGTTTTACCCAATCAAACCTGGTAACAAGTATTGTGGGTACTTCTTCGCTGCTTGATACATTTAGCATTACTGTCATCCTGTGCTCCTTTCCTTCAGTTGTTTTGCAGTTTGAGTTGTACTGCTCATCTTGGCAGAAACTAAAAAGCTCTTTTCCATATATCTGGTAGTGACTGAGGGTGCAGCCCTTTAATATTTTGTATTAGTGTAGAAGAGAAAACAAAACAAAATTAAAAAAAACAAACAAACAAACAAACAAAAAACCCCCAAACACACACACACACAAAGAAAATACTAAAGGCCCCAGAAATATTATTTTTACTATTTTCTCTTCGGGGTGTATTTTCAGTTGGTTGGGGTTTAAGGTGGATTTAAAAAAAAAAAAAAAAAAGTCTGTTGTAACTTCTCTAGGGCTTTAAAAATCTATAATTAACTTTTCTAAAATGGATGACATTTGCAGGCAGATGGTTAAATAGTATTTAAAAGCAGAAATATGATTAAAACTCTTCAGGGGTTATTAAACTGACTATCACAATCTCCTGTCTGTGCAAGGGATGACAAGAGCTATTTTTAGTGAACTGAGGGTGGGATGGGCTATTTGCCTTTCTTAGGTTTCTGTTTGCTTTGTTTTCATCAATCCAACCTCTTCTGTGTATTCCTCCATTTTCAAAGCCACAGGTTCCCTAACGAAGTGCACCAATTTAGTATCAGAAAGAAGATGATGTTCCAAAATCTCCAACAGGCTGTCCTGGGAATCACTGCAACACTTTAATAAGCCTCAGTTTTATCTTTACTAAACTAAAATAAGACTTGGCACATGATATTTGCCAGCTGTTGTACATTTACCAGCTTAACTACATTTTTTAATGTTGATGAAGCACCATGGAGGACCAACTTGTAGCCTTATTTGGATTAAACTTTACAACATGCCATATCAGATCTCTTTTATTTGCATGTCTATTTGCTTTGTTCACTTATTTTTATTGGACCCAGATATCAGCAGGGTCTTGTATTCCTTTAATTAGTACAAATTGTTATATGCTATATGGAAAGATAAGATTTAGTTGTTCTGTAGTGGGAGACATTTTAGAATATTTGCAAGTCAAAATGCTGATATGTGATTCTCCCTCCACCCAAAAGGAATTGCAAATCCTGTTTATAATTAACTGTCATATCTTACAGACTATGAAGTCTACCTCACACCACACCTCCAGGATTTCTAAGGCAGACATTATTTGGCTTTGCATGGGAAACTTGCAGCTGCATATGTCACACTTTTGAGATTGTTCTGGGGAGACTGTGTAGCAATCTTCCAGTACCTGAAGGGGGCCTACAGGAAGCCAGAGAGTGACTTTTTACATGGGTGTGTATTGGTAAGACAAGGGGTAATGGTTTTAAACTGGAAGCAGGGAGATTTAGATTAGACACTAGGAAGGTATTATGTAGTGTGAGGGTGGTGAGACACTAGAACAGGTTGCCCAGGGAAGTTGTGGATGTACCCTCCTTGGAAGTGTTCAAGGCCAAACTAAACGGAGCTTTGAGCAACCTGGTCTAGTAGGAGGTGTCCCTGCCCATGCTTGGAACTGAATGATCTTTAAGGTCCCTTGCAACTCCAACCATTCTATTCTATTTTCTTACAATTCAACTTCTCAGCTTTACACTAGTTTAAATTTTCACCCCTTTCAGTGAGCTTCTATAATAATTCTCTGTACATGTCGTCTCCCTGAAGTCCTTCACTGAGGAACAACAGTGGCCACCAATCTGCAGCAGCAGCTGCATGGGGAAAAACTCCCTCCCTGTGTAAGGGTTGGGTGCCTGCTCACCCCCAGGCTTCAGCATCCCTGGGCTGCAGCCATCATTTGGTGCTGACATCCTACTTCTGTCAGCAGAAGCAAGGCTTCAGGTCTCAGTCATATTGATTGCCCTGACATTCATCTCCAGCATGATCCAATCTGCAGGAGGAGCTCCGGGCTATGACAGTGTGCTGGCTGTGTCCCTCCCATGTCCCCCAGGGATGGCTCCTTCCCTGCCAGCAGCTCCCTGGTGCTGCACGGCTCCCACTGGCACAGCGTAAGGGGAGTCCTGTGTGTCTTTGCCTCACTTCTGCCCCTGCCCATGCTTGGAACTGAATGATCTTTAAGGTCCCTTGCAACTCCAACCATTCTATTCTATTTTCTTACAATTCAACTTCTCAGCTTTACACTAGTTTAAATTTTCACCCCTTTCAGTGAGCTTCTATAATAATTCTCTGTACATGTCGTCTCCCTGAAGTCCTTCACTGAGGAACAACAGTGGCCACCAATCTGCAGCAGCAGCTGCATGGGGAAAAACTCCCTCCCTGTGTAAGGGTTGGGTGCCTGCTCACCCCCAGGCTTCAGCATCCCTGGGCTGCAGCCATCATTTGGTGCTGACATCCTACTTCTGTCAGCAGAAGCAAGGCTTCAGGTCTCAGTCATATTGATTGCCCTGACATTCATCTCCAGCATGATCCAATCTGCAGGAGGAGCTCCGGGCTATGACAGTGTGCTGGCTGTGTCCCTCCCATGTCCCCCAGGGATGGCTCCTTCCCTGCCAGCAGCTCCCTGGTGCTGCACGGCTCCCACTGGCACAGCGTAAGGGGAGTCCTGTGTGTCTTTGCCTCACTTCTGCCTGTGCCCCAGAGAAAAAGCCACTGGATTCATAACCTTCATCCCATTTGTTTGAATTGCCTAAGACAGTACACTGTCAGTGCCCTAGAAGTGGGAACATGCTGATTTCATGCAACAGATCAGGAGGAAGGGACTGATGTTAAGTGCTTGTAGACTCATAAACACAACAGTCACACAGAAGTACCAAAGACCACCAGAACTGCAGCTTTTAGATTCCAGCATTATAGATAAGACTCTCTCCATTAGTAATTATATGAGAAGAAAAATGAAAGTGTTATTTTAGCTCAGTTCAGATCGCAAACCACCACACCTGTTCACAGAGTGAAGGACTCAGTGCCATAATCTCAATTTTCACTCTGGAAAATTAAAACACGCGAGGTTGTATCATGTGAATGTAATTGCAAATGTGTTTGTGACAGTGATTATTCTCTCCAAGTCACTGATGAATGTTCATTCACAGTGAAGATCTGCTGACAAGAACACTGTGCATTTTTCAGGAAGGTCACACTGGTTAAGTTAGGTGTAACAGCTTGTTAGTGAGACTCAGCTGACCATCTTTTTTGCTTGTGGCTATTACAGAAAATTAACTCTATCCATATTGGTTCCATATTTTTATTGCTGTTCTCAGCGCACAGCGAGAAGAAAAATTGTAAGCTCCTGTAGCAGCATGATCTGGAAACAAAGCCAGGATCATCCAGTCAAAGGCAAGCTGCTTTTCATTCCTATCTAGTAGCTGGGCCTGGCAAAATATGAGCAGAAGCTATTCATCTGCTCATAATCAAGACAAGGCTTGATCAAAATCAGTATTGGTCATCTGTATGGATATTGATGGATAACCATAATTTTATCAATTTATTTTATATTGATTTATTTCTAAGGTGAATGAAGGTATCTAAGTCAGTGAGGGAACTTAAGAACATTTGCTGTATTTCCTTGTAGACTGGATTCCTTGTAGAGAACAAAGTTGCTGAAAATCTCCATAGATTCTCACAGCCTGGTAACTGAAGCACAAATTAAGATTAGAGGAAATTTTAAAGCCCTTGTAATAGAAGATGTCTTTGAGAGATGCCTCCTAAACAGAAAGACTGACACAGAGAAGCTCTATGGAGGGAATTCAGTCCTCTGTGTCAGAGAAAGGAAAGTGCAGAACAGGCCACCTACTGTTTTTAAGATAAACTTTCTCTGAAATGCTTTTGTTCTAAACAGGGCAGAGTTTAGGGGGAGAGAGAATGCTTTTAATAAGTAATTTGTTATTAAGAGCTTTTATATAAGAGCCAAGCTTTATTCTACTAAAAGGTATTCACATGTTCCTTCTACCCTTGGAACATCATGGCCATAGCAACTCTGCAATAAATATTTTATTTAAAGAAAAGGCAAAACAGTTTTGCAAGGTTCTTAATCACACACCTGTGTCATCCCATACACTGGAGGAGCTGGTATCCTCTGTACATAGGAGGCACCTTTAAAGGGACAAGGAGGCCTCTGAGCCACTTTCAGACCCTAGGGATCAGGGTGTTCTTCCATTTTAAGTAAGACCAGCTGCTGTGTTTGTTCTGGTTTGGATTGGTGGGTTTTTTGGTAGTGGGGGAAGGGACCATGGAGTAGCTCCTGTAAGAAGCTGAGAAGCTCCACCTGCTCCAAACCCAATCAAGGAGACATTAGAGGGACAATAGATGCAACTCAGCGATTAACATACGAAAGAAGCAACATAACACCTGAGCAGAGAACCACTTAGGAGAGAAGAGCTGTGCTGGAGGAGGAGAGTGGTGCTGGTGGTTGGTGAGGAAGAAGGGGAAGAAGGTGCAACCCATGGTGAGATGGCTGCTGTCCCCCTGCACTCCTGGAGGAAGGTGGTGGAACATTCCCTGAAGGCGCTAGGAGAGGTGAACTTGGCCAGTGGACTTGGATTTCAAGACCAGTGGATTTGCTGCCAGTGGACTCTGATTACACAGCTTTGGAAGACCCCAGAGCCAAGGGAGTTTGTTCCCAAAGCAGCCCATGACTCTGTGAGAAGCCCAGGCTGGAGCAGCTCCGGACCTCGTGGGAAGGACTCATGAAGGAGAGGTTCGTGGAGGACTCTCTCCCATGGGAGGGACCCCGTGGGGAAGCAGGGAAGGACTGTAAGGAATCATTCTTCCTGAGGCGGAGGGAGCAGCAGGAACCACCAGCCTGTGAACTGACTCTAAACCCCATCCCCTGTCCCCCTGTGCCACTGGGGGGAACGAGGGGGAGAAACCGGGAACAAAGTAATTTGGGCCTGGGAAAAAGGGAGGGGTGGGGTAACATATGCAAGCCCTGCTCTTTGTGTGTCTGTGTCCTGTGTGTGTTTGAGTAGTATTAAATTAAATTAGTATTTTTTTCCCAAGTCTGTTTTGCCTGGGATCTCAATTGGTGAAGAACCCTCCTTCTCCTTTGTTTCAAGTCATGAGCCTTGTCCTCCTTATCCCAGAGAGTCCGGGGGAAGGAGAGTTGAGTGAGCAGCCGTGTGGCTGCTCCTTTGTTGTGTTGGGCCCAAACCAGGCAGTGTTTTAAATGTAACTGTTTTGCAAGCTCTTCTCAATTGAAGTTGCTATTTTATTTGCTACAGCTAAACTGTGTTTTGCATTTACAGCTGAAAACCTCACCTATGTTGTAGTTCACTAGAAAAAGCCATTAAAATAAAAGCTGTCAATGAGAAGCCTTACATAGATGAAACAGCAATGGTTGCACTCAGGCTGTGTCAAGGGTGTTAGCATTCACATCTGTTCCACAACACCTTGTCCAGTCCCATGATCAGGACCTGCATGGTGTCACAGCAAGAAGGAACTTTTTACAAGTGAATGCTCAGGCAGGAATCTCCAATTGTGACCAAAAAGAGCATCATTAGCAACCCTGCTAGCAGTTATCCTACCTAATTTCCTTGCTAGCAGGTTCCATGACATCTGAGAAGGCTGATGACTGAGCAGATGGCAAGTCCACAACAGCCCACCAGTCAGATGTTATTATTATTGCCAAATCTTCTTGAAGTTTCCTTCAGGGAGTTCAAATGGGAGGCTGCAGAATCTGAAAAATCTGTAAATGACAATTTTCTGAACCAAGGCCTGGAAAAGCATTGACCTTTAGCATTAGTGTTTTCCTCCTCCCTCTGTGAGTGGTCTATGTGGGTATGTGGAAGACCCATGGGAGATATGTTTGGGAAGGCAAGATATGAGTTTCTAGAAGGCAGGCTGTGAGGGCAAGGGATAAGATTGATGAAGTCTTGCGTGAGAATGAAGAGCTTCTTTAAAATTGGCTCTTTACAACACCAGCTGTGATCTGTGAAAAATGTAGACCAGGAACTTTGTCATGTTGTTGAAGGCTGTCTGAGAGCTAGAATTCTAAAAGCCCACCAGTGTGTCCTCCTTAAAATGCTCTAGCCTGGAATCCAAGCCCAAGGACCCAGTCTGATCCACTTCTGGAGAGCTGTAGTGTGCAATGAATTAATACTGATCTTGTTAATGAAACTAAGGAATAGTTATCTTGAACAGTTTAAGCAGTCTAAACTAGTCATCAGATAGGTAATCCTTTATCAGCTGATAAAATGTCCTGATAGAATCTTGTTTTATCCTTGTCTCTCTTTTCTCTTCCTTTACTTAGGAGTGGCAGAATTCAGACTGCAACCCATGGTTCTTACAGAACAAACTGCTCTGGGCTGACCCTCATCTGTCTGTAGGAACAAGTAGGTGAAAGTGCTTTCCTGGATTTCCTGGAGTAGAAAGAGAGGATGAGGAAATTGGTAGATGGGTGCTAATTTAGTATTCATAGCATTGACTAGTTGCAAGGAGATGACCTAATCAATTTCAGAGGCTGCCCAGTCCATCCTGGCCACTTGTCCTGACCTTCCTCCTCCAGCAGAGCTCTTGCCCCATGGTAACCATCACTCAGGTGGTTATCGATAGTCAAGGTCTGACACTTGACATCAGCCATGGCTGGAGATCACTGGGGAAAGAAGAACAAGTTGGGTTAAAGGAAGGAAGAAGATGGTTGGACTTGATCTTCGAGGTCCCTTCCAACCAGGATGATTCTATGCTTCTATGATTAAGATTATTATTTTTTAAATCCGAATACCCACCAATATATGAGAAACCTTTTCAGTTTTAGGAGGTTTTCCCTGCCCCCAGCTGCTTCTTCCTCCCCTACCCTTCACTGCCCCCTTTAAGAGCAACAAATGCCAAAGCATTTGGTGTAACTGGGCTGTCAAGGGGGCAGAATATTCTTCCTGGGTTTTCAAGTCTGTTAGCTGCTGTGTTGACAAGGAAGAGCTAACAGCCTGGTCTGCACCACCTCTGCAACTCATGCAGAGCAAACATGAGTTAGCAACTTTTAAAAGTCTGGTTTTAGTCTTCTGAACCTGTAGGATTTTGTGAGTTTCTCTTGGCTGCTTTCCTTTGAAAGCCTTGTTACTATAGTGTCTACTTTATCTTCATGCCACCCAAAAAAGCCAAATTCTCAGGAGTTCATATTCAATTCTACCATATCTGTCTTAGTATCTAGTTCAGCATATTCAACCAGACCTTTACAACAGTCACTGTACTTTCCCCTGGCCAGCTTCAAGACCAGAGCATGTCTCTACCCCTTTGTTGGGAAAAGCATTTCATTCATACACAGAAACCTCTTTACAATCTGTTTCAATCAGCCAGGGGAACAACCATGAAGAGATTAAAATAGAAGAAAGATTTTGCTTTATATGGCAAGCAAGTAAAAGATAGGAAAGAGTACAGTAAGACTGCACAGGAACATTAATCTGGCAGTCACATGCTGCCACCGTGGAGAGACCAAAGCTGACTCTTGAGTTTGGTAAATGATAATCAAGAAATCCTGAGTTCCTGTACTGTGCTTAGCTGTTAGTTAGAACATACATGGCTACTGGTCAAAGATCAGCAAAACAGTTGGAGAGAAAAGGCCTGAAATATTTCTTGATAGTGCCAAAATATTTCTAACTGACTATCAGAGTGGTAGGTAGGTAGTTACACACTGCAGGGTCTGCTGAGCTCCCTCATTCCCCCCTATAAGAAATGCAATCAGTAGATTAAGCTCTGCAATTTTATAAACTTATTTGGATTGTTTTTCAGATAAGGAAAATTCCTCTCTAAACACCTTTGAATATTGTCTCAAATATTTTGTAAATGTAAGCCTTGCATGCTGATGACAACAACTGTTGCAGACTGTGGAATTCTCTGTTTCTTGTGTTTTATATAAGGCTTTTTCAGTTATAAAAAGGCTTGTGTAAAGCTGGTGCTGAACAGGGAGTGTGGAGCAATGGAGGGAAGCTGCATGTCCAGCTGTGTCAACACTGTACATGGCAGGATGGTCAAGTCGTTGTCACCAGCTCAGGTGAAACTATTCCAGTCAGCAGCATACACTGAAAATGCAGAGGTGTAGTCCACTTGAACTGCTCTTTCCTGTATAGGAGGAAAGAAGCATTGAAAGGAGAGCAAAGCTACAAATGATAGACCAAATTTGCCAGATCTGAAGAGTTCCCCTAATTTACTTTACACATGTTCATAATCCACAGTTTGGCTGACTTGATATGCCTTTACTAATAATAGAAAGTTTTGTAACCTTAAAACAGTACTTGTTTAAGAAAGTGTGTTTTCATATGCTACTCCTCTTTGCAAAACAAATGAGCAAAGTCTAACAATATATGAAAAATATAATACACTTGTAAAGGGCATCTGCAGTATATTTTGCCCCTCTTTGTTCTATATTTTTTCAGGAAGCAGGCTTAAAAATGGACAGTTTAAGATATATAATAGCATTCCCTTGGCCACTGAGTTGTGCTTGATACATGCAGAGTAGTATATGCAAAAGCACATGAAACAAACACTTGAGGCTTTCCATCATCTGCAATCTGGCTCTAATTTTTTCCATGCTTCCTCGGTTCTGAGGAGGAAAGTGGAAAATCTCTGATCTGCTCCATCTGTTTGCTTCATACAGTGCCACATGCTAATCCCTGAAGAGCACCGACTGCAGCACAGCAATAAAACTGGTTCAAACAAGCTAGAGTAGATTTTGTTGTAAAAACCAAGACAAGGCCTTCCATTTTTAATTTATCTTCCAGCCTTCTAATAAAATTGTATAGGCCTTGTGTGATTCCAGCAACATTAAAAGAAAACGCAGGACAAAGAGAAATTGTATTTATTTGCAAAATCATTCTGGCACCTAATGGCCTTGAAAACCCAGACTGTCATGAAGCTTGGACAACGTGCCAATTCACAGCCCTAAGAACTGCTTACAGTTTGTAGTCTACCCCAAATAAATGAGAAGTTCATCTGAAGCAGTATCTTCCATTAATTGCTGCTAGCACCATATTTTGACACATGCTGATAAAGGGAGTTAAAGCAAAACCCACCTGTGCCACAGGTTCCAAGTTGCCCCTGTAGCATCCCAAAAAATGCCTAAGGTCAGTAGCCTTGGAAGGCAGCCTGCCATCAGACTTCAGCCAGCCTGGGGGTTTTCTCCAAACTCTCTGGTCTGCTTATCTCAGCTGCAACTTCTTGTGCCAGGATCACTCCTACCCAATCAGGCAGCCAGGGACAGTGCTTGGGAGAAGTATTTCAGCATTCTTAGGAGTGCAAGCAAACGAAAGTAAGGCAGAAAACATTCTGGGAGCTTTAAATATATATATGTCAGACAGATGCTGGTATTTCTGATAACACCACTTGGAGTCTTTGATAGCTCTACTTTTTCAGATCACTAAACAGAATTAAAAACTATGCATTCTGAGGTCCTTAAGGGGAAAAAAAATAATCACATTCCCATCTGCTACCATGGGAGTGTTCACAAGTGTGTATTTAAAGAAAGAGTGGTGTCTAGGTGCACAGCTCCTACTAACAAAGCCTCCAACCATTATAATTTGTACCAGTTATGGTGTAAACATGTTTATATGCATTTAGCAAAAGCAAAGACTTCATTTTTGAGTAACACTGTACTTTGAAAATAAATCTGTCACAGAAATTACTACTTTTTTAAAGGAAGAAGGAATTTAATCCATGTATTTTTAAAATTAAAGCAAAGGATCTGTGTTCACAAATACACATAGACACAGGTACATGTGCAAGTGATGAAATGCAGTTTATTCTTTCCTTACTAAGTATTGGACTAAATAATACTGACGTACTTGTTCCAAGGTCAGAAAATTCTCATACATTATCTTAACTTATTAATAATCCATTAAACTTGTTAAATTCTTGAAATGAGATGCAACATTGCTACATTGCTTCTTCCTTGTTTGGCAGACACTTAGAAGAGCTAGTAGAGAGCAAAGAGCAATATATAACTTTTTACTTTATTTTGAGAGAAAAATGTTATTTTAGTCAATGTTTAAAAGGCCAGTAAGTCAAAATATTAAGATGCAATGTGTGATCAGCAGTCAGTGCATTAAGGCTCTCTGTGAAGTTTATGCTTCTTATTTCAGTCCACATCACAGTAACATTAACCACACTGTTCCACTTTTCATCTAACAGAACCCAGCACCAGGCTTTTGAATCTGGATCACTGACTCTGCCAGCATGACTTATGATTAACACAGGTGTAAAATGAAATTATGTTACCAGTTTTTCACCAGTCAGTTCACAAGACTATATTTTGCTTTCTGGAAAATGTTGACTCCTTCTGAAGCTCATTGTGCAATCTGGCAGCTAACAGCTGTTCTTCAGCGGAGAAATTTCTTCTTTTTTCTCTACACCACATACCTTTTGACATACTATTTTCCTTTTCATTTTAAGGTTAAGGATGACAGAGCACCTGAAATAAGCTTCCCAAGAAGCCCACGGAGAGAAAGCCTGAGAATCTGGTGTGGTGCAGAGGGGGCAGCAGCGAGAGATGTGCAGGGCAGCTACCCAATTTTGGGGGGGGCTCTCTGAAGTCTCCCTTTCAAACAGTTTGCTAGCCAGTGCTGCTAAGGAAAGAATGTTGAGAGTCAGCACTTACAGCATCTACCAGAAAAAAAGGTTCCAAAGCTATGGACTCAACAGTTTCCCACCTGAAAAGTAGTAGATTAGAGGAACTGAAAATTGAAATGGCCTATTTATTTTACTAAAAAGGGCAAAATATCCCATAATTTAAAATCCTAAGGAGTTTAGGTAATATTTTACAATACCTTTTTACTATGAAGTAGGAAGAAAGTAAATCCAGCAACAGAATCCATGGGCAATATTCTCAAACAAGCACTCTGAAGCAAAAAGCATATGACTCACCTCTTCTGCTAAAAAAAGTTGTCCTTCTCTCCTGGGACATCACCACTGATGTTGCTACAGCTGCTTCCATGTGGCATTTTCTGGACCACTGCTCCTCCTTTTTCTTTATATCTATTGGAATATTTCTGCTGTATTTGTGGTCAGGCTGAAAATGAATGCCATGGCATACACCAGAGCATTGCAAACTGTGTCACCCAGCCTGGGGCACCGAGAGGAATCTAACTAGAGCACTTGGAAAGGTCTCATTCATGTGTCTGGGCTGGTAGTGAGAGTGTAGGAAGAGTTCTCTCCAGGAGGAGGCTCCCAGCTCTTTTTGTCCTGACACAAATTTTACCTACCACTAGTTTTGAATCGAGCTCAGCAGGCTAAACAGAATTATTCACAGCATCTCGCCAAGAGATGCTTAAGCTACTACATCTACTTCTATTTTTCTATGTAGCAGGTAATGAAGAAAAAAAAGTGGATAATTTTGGAGATGGATTGGAAGGTTATGGGTTGGGAATCAGGAAACTCTCCTGACTTAATACAAGGGGAGAAAGAAATCCACTTTGTGAAACTTGAAATGATAGTGGAAATTAAAAATTATTGGAAATATTCACAATGTTAGCATATATAGCAATTTTATTTTTTTTTATGTTTTCCCACTGTTTTCTTGGGGACACTATCTGAAGGACGGAATTCCTGAAATGTAAAGGAATCAGCAGAATTAAGACGAGGAAGAAGATTTCCCTCTTACAGAGGAAAAATGTTCTTTGGTTATTCATTCAGTATGATTTTGTTTGAATAAACAGGAATTAGAAAGATGAGAAATACTCTAAAAAGACTATTAAAGTATTTTTCTATTATTTTTCACACCCAATCCAATTATTTCACTGAGTGCTTATAAAGCTGCCTGGCAACTTACAAACTAATTAAAGAGGCTTTGGAATGATGGGGCTAAAGATGATTTTTTTTTTGTCCAACTGAAGAATATGCACATCAGGTGCTGACTGGTACCAGTGTGAAAGTTATATATATATGTGTGTGTGTATATATAATAAAATTATTATTATAAAAACCTTTTTCTGGTTGTGGTTTTCTTCCCCTTGGGTTGGGTCAGAACATAATATACTTCTAGCATGGATAGCTAGTGATCACAGAAGTGTTTGAAGTTGATTTTTACTCCTATTCTCTCCACCACCACTTTATTGTGCAGAATCCTACCCCAGCAGGGTTACAAGATGGTGAATTTTATTTAGTTCCTACCAAGAATATTTGTAAAACTACAACTAACCAGTCAGCTCTAGTGGTATAGAAGTAATGTACTGTCTGCTGAATGCCTGGACATAGAACATAAACTCCATTAACAAACAAACACACAAAGACTTTTTTTGAACAGTTTTATACAGGAGACTGTTAAAAAGAAAATCTGCAAAATTCTTCATAATCAATTCAAAAAGGGCTTTACTTCTATGTGGAAAACTAAAGTTTATTGTCCTCTATAGATTTTTCTTAAAGATGGAAATAAATGTTGCAGTTGCCTGGTCTCGTTACTGCATAGTACTAGCCATAAGATTTAATTTAGCCAGCTCCATGGTGGAGCTGGAAACTATTGTCTGAACTGTAACAAATTGTTGTGAAATGTGACTTTAGACTTCAAGACTTCAAGCATGGAGAACCTATTAGCTAGTGCCTCTAGCAAATTCCAGTAGTTCATCAATGGTATGACTTTATTTCTATGATGGTTTCTTACCTAAATACAAACTTAACAACTCTATATGTTGCCATTTCAGTCCATAAAATGAAAGTGGTAAAAGCAATCAAGACTATTACTGAATATAGTCATATTTAGGAAGATAATTAGCACCATGTGGTTCTTGCAGTTGCTCTTCAGTTAGACAGTAATAGTTTCCTTGAAAGTTCATAGAATCATAGAATCTTAGGGGTTGGAAGGGACCTTGAAAGATCATCTAGTCCAACCCCCCTGCCAGAGCAGGGTCACCTAGAGTACATC
>NW_009954407.1:1849606-1878843 GCF_000747805.2 Chaetura pelagica
GTGTTTCTCTTCCCCAAATGCAGAACTCTACACTTCATCATGTTTCTCCCCGTTCAACTCTCCAGCCTGTCTAAGTCTCTCTGAATGGCAGCACAGCCTTCTGGTGTGTCAGCCACTCCTCCCAGCTTAGTGTCATCAGCAAACTTGCTGAGGGTACATTCTATACCCTCATCCAGGTCGTTGATGAAGATGTTGAACAACACCGGTCCCAGTACCGACCCCTGAGGGACTCCACCAGTCACACACCTCCAACAAGATTCTGCCCCATTGACTACAACTCTCTGACTCCTTCCTTTCAACTAGTTCCTGATCCACCTCACTACCTGATCACCAAACCCATACCTGATCAACTTTTCTACAAGGATGCTGTGGGAGACGGTGTCAAATGCTTTACTGAAATCAAGATAAACCACATCTACCGCTCTACCATCATCTATCCACCTAGTAATTTCCTCATAGAAGGCTAAGAGGTTAGTCAAACATGATTTACCTTTGATAAAACCATGCTGACTGCTCCTGATGACCCCCATGTCCTTGATATGCCTAGAGATAGTGACAAGAACAAGTTGTTCCATCACCTTTCCAGGGATGGAGGTGAGGCTGACCAGTCTATAGTTACCCGGGTCCTCCTTCTTGCCCTTCTTGTAGACTGGTGTGACATTTGCTATTCTCCAGTCCTCAGGCACCTCTCCTGTTACCCATGATTTACCCAAGATGACGGAGAGTGGCATAAGTTGATCACAATTAAGGTAGTACTGGCAAGATCCTTCTGCTAGTGCAAGCCAGCATAGTTCTAGGGGCTACCCTGGCTTGAAAACCTGACTTCTTTTTCTAAAACTTTCTTATATTCTGAAAGATAAGACCCTTGCTACAACGGCAAAGATAAGATAAAGATTTTGGAGAAGCAAGTAATGTCAACATTTTTCTTCTTGTCTTGTCAAAATGCACAGGTGAAAGGATGTTTCACCACCTTAGCTGCAGCTATTACAAGTTTCATGGCAGTTCCAGGAAGGCATCCTACCTACCACAAGCTGTTCCTGTGACTAGTGCATGCTTTTAATACCTTTTTTTCTGAAGTCATTAGTGCACATTGTCTTTCAGGAGTTAAAAAGGTAGAGGCTTTCAAGAAGGGCAAATTATCAACCTTCTCAGTTGGATTTGGATTCCTTGTTGTGTACTTGCCAGATACACTATCATACAGGACAAGGGGCAGTGGGCACAAGCTGGACCAAAGGATGTTCAAGTTAAACATAAGGAAGAACTTCTTTACTAT
This sequence comes from Chaetura pelagica, assembly GCF_000747805.2. Classification (NCBI taxonomy): domain Eukaryota; kingdom Metazoa; phylum Chordata; class Aves; order Apodiformes; family Apodidae; genus Chaetura; species Chaetura pelagica. The sequence goes on from NW_009954407.1 coordinate 1,850,880, forward strand.
GAGAGTAACAGAGCACTGGAACAGGCTGCCCAGAGAGTTTGTGGAGTGTCCTTCTTTGAAGACATTCAAAACCCATCTTGACGTGTTCCTGTGTGACCTACTGTAGGTAATCCTGCTCTAGCAGGTGGGTTGGACAATATGACCTTCAGAGTTCCCTCTCAACCCTGACAACTCTATGACAGCATGAGAAAAAAACGCATTTAGCAGGCATACTGCTTTATGTATTACATTGCTTTGATATAGCCTACCAGATAGTAGATCTAATAAAAACTTTCTGTCCTGTGAGACCAGTTGTCACTGTAGGAAAATGAGTAGGACAATCTGAACACAGCTGAGAGTTCATTGTTCTGACAAAATATTTCCTGATGGTCTAGCCTGTGATCCTGGCTGCCCTCTGCAAATCCCGAGCATTAGACCCACATGTGACCAGCTTGCTTGCTACTTCTTTCCTCTGTTTGGGTGGGAGCTACTGTTAAACCCCATCAGCCACAGAATGAGGGAGAAAGGGTCATTTCAGACCATCTACCACAGAGTACCAAGCCAGTGCAGAAATTATGACCAAATAAAATATTTATGAACAGACAGTCTAAACACAGGCCAAATATTCGGGTCCAGAACACAGAACATTAGATTAGACCCTAAAACAGTCTTTAACTTCATAGCAAAAAAAAAAAAAAAAAAAAGAGAAAAAATCTTTAAACTATTAGCAAGGCTGAGCAGCATGCTAACCATGAAGTCAGTATTAGATCAAGAGTGTCAAATGCCACAAACTTATTTGGTTCCTGACGCAACTCCACTGACTCTAGCCTAAGCCAATGGCTACTCCAAGGACTTAAATTCATTCCATGGCTTCTTTGAACAACTTGAAATAAATATTTTAGAGGATTGCTTCTAAATTTGGCCTCTGAAAAATAAACAGAGATCAGACTAACAATACTGCTATGCAAGGAGGAGAAGCACAAATGGGAAGGTTTCCAACAAGGGCACAAGGCTTTCAAACCACACCTCTGAGTTTTGCAAGGGCATATTAATTGTCACCAGAAGGCTGGATTCTTCACCTTTAATTTTGCTTGCTGGCAACTTCAGATTAAATTCAATTTTTGGCCAAAATCCTGAGTTTGCCTCCTCTCACAGCTGTGACTCAAATAGAAAGCAGATAAAACCCGCTAGATTTCCTTAGACTTTGTCCTTTAGGATACTGGACAGTAGTTATTATTATTTTTGAAGATATGTCTTCTGTGAAATGTTGCCAAGGCAAACATACACAGCACACAAATGCAGGTAAATAGCTTCATATTTGATCTTGCTGATAACCAAATTAGGAAGGATGTTTAAATAGTAGGTGTACCTACATGAGATCAAAATGACCATGGCATTGATGGCAAGATTAGATTTGGATTACAATTTGCTTAATTTGGTCCGTTGTTTTCTGGTCTCTAGCTGGAGTGGTGCTGCTTTAGGTTATATGGAGATCAAAAGATTATAAATCAAGTAAGTGATCAAATGAATGAGCTGTTAATTATACTGAAAAAAATCTCTTGGGAATTTGTTCATTTTTCATGGTGCTTCTAAGTGATGATTATTTACATTACTCTGGAACACAGGTGACATTGATTGAAAGACTGGCAAGACATTACAATCCTTGCTTCAAAACTGATTTTTTGCTCCTATTTACTGCATCAAAATCTAGGGATACCACCCCAAGTCCCCTGAAGTGTACTGGACAACTTCAATTTACACATTTATACTTTTAAAAGGAGCCACATATAGGCGTTCTTACTCATTACGAAGAGATTGAAACTTGTCCTGATTACTAATTTAATTAAACAGAAGCTGATGGTTTATATAATGTCATTTGCATCTTAATCAAAGATGAACAGTAAGACTAGACTAGTGACTAGAGCATTAGAAGCAAGGTCTGCACGAGTGACTAAAATCCCAGGCAGAGGTTTGGTGCCTTTACTTCATTTTCAGTCTTCTGCAAGGGGAAAGGAGATGCTGCTGGTGCAGATTGTCTCCCAGAAGCTGTACTTCATGAAGGCTGCTGGCCACTTCTTTGCAGCTGAGAGTGAAAGAGCAGATTGCTATAACCTTAACCTCACTGTTAGCTTCTCCTTATTTCCCCTGCTGATTTTTAGTTTTGGTTTCAGGCTGAACTTTCAATGCCCTTTGCAGTTTGATCAAGGTTACAGGTGATTCTCTGTTAAAATAAAAAATGTCTGACAGCTATAGTTTACTGCAGATGGATTCCTGTCCCTTAACCCCTGCCTAGTGTGTGGAAAAGCTTCCAAGCCGATGAGACAAGCAAACAAACAAACAGCCAAACAAAAACTCAAGTACCTTAAGCCCAGTATACAGAAGCCTGTGGGTGGAGGCATCTGAAGCATTCAGCTACAAAACAGAGGGATGGAGGGTGGTAAACACAAAGCAAGACTGCTTGAAACAGAATGTTGTGAGGAGCCCTGGAGGAAAGGAAGAGATGAAGTGGACGAAGAGCCAAAGCCTGGTTGGTTGTTCATGCCAGTAACCCTCTCAGGGTGCAACATGAAAAACTTCACTCATCTTCACATTGCCATTAAGCTTCAAACAACTGGCTCTGTGTACAATTTAAAATCACTTTCTGCAGCACTGTTATTAGTTCAAGCAAAGGGAATAAACATTCAGAATAAAAACAGCCCTGTAATGGAGGGTTAGAATTAGCAGGTTAATTTTCCTTTGCAGGGATTTTTTTTTTTTCCTCCAAATATTTTAGTGATGTTGATGTTTTCACTAGGCTTTTCATTTGGAGTGACTCATAGCTGTGGCTTCCTATAACAGAAGGGATTCCTATTTGGACTCCCTACAAGGCACCTCCTTTCTATTTACATATAAATCAGATGCAGGAAGAGATTAGCAGCTTCATTCCAGTAACTGCAAACAATCCAGGTCCTCTTTGCAACGAATTATGCTATGAGCTTTACAAAAGACGTGAGGAGGAGGCAGGCAGTTTGTTTTCCTTTTCCAGGAAAAAAATAAATAAATAAATAAATAAATAAAACAACCTGTTGCATGAGCAAGGAATTATGACTGGAAAACCCAGTGGCAATCCCAGAAATAAAAGCAAACCTGTACTGACTTGAAATGCAACTGTGCTAAAGGTAGCGGGTGTTTCTGTTGTTTCTGCTTTGGATATAAAGAAAGAAAAATGAAGACAATCTCACAGGCTTTGAGGAGAATGAGCAGTCCTATTAAAGCACCAATTTAAACAACAGGGAGTCAGTGGAAGCTCTGGGTGTGCAAATCATGTGGAATAATGTAATTCTGCCAGGAGCAGAGGGGGGCATGTGGCTGCGCAGCCCGAGCCTGCACAGCACGAAGGAGGAAGAGTCCTCCTTAGCACACTGCTCCCCTCTCCATTTAATCTTAGTCTCAAATCAAGTTTATATGACATCAGGAACTCTGACAAAAGTGAGGTTCCACATCAGACAAATGTGCACTTCAATGCTTCACCTGTATGGATATAGGATCTCTCTGTATAAAGTGTATATACTGAATAGACACACACAGAGTGTTATACAAATACCTCATTAAATATATACACTGTTATACAACTGTATCTCAACAGGTTCTTTTCTCCCTATTCCAGTTCCTCAGGGATTGATTCATGATCTTATTTCCACTGATGCTCATCTGGAGCCAGGAATTACACCAGTGCAAAACTGGTGCAAATTTACATTAGAAAGAAGCTATTGTAAATTGTTTCCACTGAAATACGTGTTTATATCTGACAGCCTGCAAACCTTGCTCAGGAAACTAGTGAAAAGAAGAAAAACGTCTTCCAAAACAATTTCATTTGAAAAGTCTCCAAGTTACACACTCCAGCACTGTAAACAAGGTTCTTTCAAGAAGGTTTAGAATCATAAAATGGTTTGGGTTGGAAGGGACCTTGAAGATCATCTAGTTCCAGATTTGAATGTCTTTCCTTGAGATCAACATTTAATGCAGGTGATTTTGCCATTCAGTCTTTCCTTTACAGATTTACTGTCAGCATAAACATTTACAAGGCAGATATTAAGACCATTTGGTCTGTTTAGGAGCTGAGCCTGAAAAATGTTGCTTTCCAACTGCAAACATTTTTACAGGCTCTTAGTCACGAAAACATTTGCCACAGTATTTTCAAAATATCCCAGTGTAACCAAAAATCGACAGACGTGTCGATATTATGGTGATTTTTCTTACATCATTTTCTTAGAAGGTGGGAGGAAACATAGGGACAAAGAAGTCAAGCTGGTGCTTACAGATGTCAATTCGGTCTCTGGGAGAAGAGGACTTCTTGTGTGGCTCTCAAATGCCACCTGTGTGCTTGTGTTTTGCTTCTTTGGAATCAGGGTGCTACTACCCCCCTACTTAGCAGTTAAGTTCCTCTTGTGATGTGCATTTTCTTCCCAGTGGGCAGTCTCAGGCAGCAGTAGTAATTCAGATGCAGGAGCTTTGGGAGCTGCTCCACAGATTAAAAAAAATAAATAATGGAAACATAGGGGGGAAAAAGCAAGAGAACCAGAGGACAGAAGAGCAAAAAGCTGATGAGCTGCACCAGGAGAGAGGGTCACCAACTAAAAAAAATCTCTATTAATAAAAAAATGATCTCTCTTGAAAAAATGAAGTGGAACAGCATCTGCATAAAATGCATAACTCTTCAATCTGAAATCTTTATAATATACTTTATTTTTATTTTTCTAAAATGAAGTCACATATCAAATCACTCTAACTGGGTGATGTTGCTATCTAGTACTACAGTAATTCTCCAGCATTTGGTTATCTCTGTTCTGTCATTTTAAAATCAGACTTTTAAAAATATTAATTTTATTTTTGTCATTGGTCAAGAGTGTTCATACCAACAACGTTCCAGAAAATATTACAGAAAACCAAACTGCAACTGTTTAGATGAATTTATATGCAACTCATTCATTCGTAGGAAGCAGGCATCAAAATCAGAGAGAACTTGAAGATCTGGGCATGATTTACTTCTCTGTTCTGCCTATTGTTCCATTTGGGGCATTTTAGATAAAAATCAATTTATTAGGTTATTAATAATTTACTTATTGAAATGAAAAATAACTGAAAAAAAAATAGAAAACTAAATAAAGATAAAAATACACTGGGTTGCCAAAGCATGGCATTACCAGGCTGGGAAAAACCCAGATATGACATTTTTCTAGTTTGCTGCCAGAAATCAGAAAAATAGAAAACTGCATAAATTTACACCAACAAGAAGGAAATGTTATTCATTTCAATAGCACATAACATTTCATTAGTAAATAAAGGAAAACCAACCACATCTTTTTATGCAAACCATAAAGAGCTGATCTGCATATTTTTTGTTTTCATATGAAAAGGAAACGGTAACAAATATCCAAGCTCATACCCTTCCTGTAGCCAAACCATCCCTATTAAGGAACTATGTCATTGGATACAGTATAATATCATCATTCATCATCTAAGACATTCAATGCAGCTTCACCCATATCACAAGGTCATTTCTTCCAATGGTCATTTAAGAAAAAAAATAACTTCATCCTCCAAAAATATTCATGCTGGCTTCAGCAAAAGTTGTCTGATTGGAATAGTCCAAAGAGGTCGTGGTACCTTGAGGATGCTTAAGTTCCTGATATCTCTCACTGCTGCTCATGTGAATTTAAGAACTTCACAGAAAATCTTCAGACAGTTATATTTACCATTTCTTCTTCCTCTTCATCAAGGTCAAAGAGATTTGAAGGTGCTCAGGAACTCACAAAAGCAGGATTCTTATTTGTAATCTTCTCAGTGCCAAAACAAATGTCAGCTGGTCTTTGATGCTGTAAATAGAAAGATCTCCCCATGCTCTCATTAATAAGGGCTGGGAACTACCATTTTTCCTGGCCCTGTGCCTTTCTGAGTCAGAGAGAGCCCCAGGCTTAGCACCTACCTCTGCAGCCCCTGGAGATATATGCTCAGAAGATAACAGATAATACAGACTGACATTGCAAAACAACACCAAATTCTCACAGTTAAGTTTTTATTACTTATTAAACAAAATTTTAATGTTACAGATCTTTTTGCCCCTATCCATCTTGAAGATTCATCCAGGTTTTAAGAGGTTACCTGTATTTTCAAGATTAACAGTTGACTGTGGGTGATGCACAGGGTATACACAATCGATGCAGGACAAGATTCTCATCTCTCTTTGGCTACATTGAGGCAGAGGGAAATAAACACTGTACTTGTAAAGACAAGCCCAAAAGTTAAAGCCTGCAGTCCCCAGAGGAGAAAAGTAGGATGCAATCCTCATTTGGGTGGGACAGCACATTTGAAAGTGTTTGCATCAGGAACAGGGGAGTGCCTCTGTGCAGAAAAAAATCTTCTTACCCTCCTCAAGAACAAAAGGAGGAAATACCATCAGTTCTTCCTTTGGATGTATTTTGTCAGCATCAGATGGAATTTTGTACATGTGCATGAACATACTCTCATGCACACATGCATAAACTCATATAGGCATTTAAGCTTAAAGCTGTGCTGTGCTCTGGACTAATTTCAATAACAATATTTCCTGTCTTGTGATGAGGAAGATGGAACAGAAGGGAAAAAGTATGAAAGAAGGAATAGGTATCCCAGCAAAAGACAATCTTTTGCTACCTTATTCCCTCTTTTCTTTTGCAGGAGTTTCTGTTGCCTCAGTAACCTATGAGAAATGTGAACCCTTCAGCCCTATCTGTTTTGTAAGAAGTGTACAAGTGTTTTCTTTCTCACTTGCCTTAGCACATTCTCACAAAAAAACAAAACAAAACAAAACAAAACAAAAAAACCCCCCACCACTTAGTCATGTCCTGCTTTCTTATCATGGCTATTATTCATAACTTTTGCTAAAATGCTAAATGGGCCAAAATGGACATATTCCTTCCGCTGATAATGATGATGTATTCAGAAGAGCAGGCACATTGCAGACTTCATTAGTGACACTGAGTCATCCATATCATTCCAAATCACAGGTTGTGGTATTGCCCAGAAAAGACATTACTTATTTAGAGGTAACTCTTAATGATGCCCACTTCCCAAGCTGTTCACATATTCACTCTTCATCAGAGAAGAGGATCCAAGATTCCCTACTCCTCGCACAGCACAAGCCACATGAGAGCCCTCTTGTCTACTTTTTCTTTGGGTTCATGGTATCTTCATCTGGGCTGTTGATAGTCTATCTGCAATAGGAAGGATGAAGTGTGACCCCATCCCAGCCTAGCTTAGATACTGAGTAACAGAAGGGGGCTGGGACTTCCTCAGGATATGGAGGAAACTGAATCAGATCTTCCACTTCCCAGGCAATTGCTTTCCCCCCCAGGTCATCAGGACAACATGGCCACTGCCTTTCCCTTTTCCCTAAGCAGTTTATTGCTGTCCCTTGGTGAACCATGAGTGTTCAGACAACCTCTAGCAAATCAAGTCCTTCTAGATAGAAGTGATGAACTGCTTTATTTAGCCAAGAACTGCAGCCCTATCATGTGTAGCAGAGCCCTTAAAGGTACCCAAGTAAGCTTTGGGGACTGAGACAAGGGTTTGAGCCCCTACACCGTCCAGGCAGGCTTTAAGTTACTTGCTCAGTTCCTTAAATTCAGTTTATTATGAAAACCTAGGTACCTGAATTGTGAGTCTGGCCATTAATGTCTCTGCCTTCGTCTATACACCATGCAAAAATATGAATCTGAGCATTTACTGAAGTTCAGACACTGAAATGGCTTTAAGGAAACCTTTGGAGAATGCTAGAGAAGAAGATGGGAAACCATCAGCAAAATGTATCTGCAATGGATTAACACATGACCTTGTGCTTTCACTGGTCACATCCAGGGCAAGAGCCTCTGCCCCAGCCTTGCTGCGAGGGTCAGCATTGGGTCAGCACTTCCACCACTAGTGCTGGCAGCTGCTTCACCTGTCACTGAAAGCTAAAAGCACCCATAAAGTCAACCATGTTGTGATAATTTTCTAGAATGCATGTCATTTGACACTTGCCCCAAAAGTGAATGCTAATACAGCTTTCTGTGCTGATATGGCTTCTTAATTTCTAACAGCACATTATAATAGTTTTTCTAATAAAACAGCATTTGTATCAGGAAGTGTATCAGCTTCTAGATAGGCTAATACAATTGCACCCATGTCAAACTGGAGAAAAAAAAAAAACAAGAATAAGGAGCTTCATTTACTGACACTAACATTTCATTCTTATGTTCTTGCAGGTTTTTGCTTGAGAATAAAAGCCAAAATTAAGTGTAAATTCAGAATGTCCTGGCTCTCATTAACCTGGCTCTTCTTACCATTCTAAATCTGTATTTTGGGGTGGGGACTTGCACTTTCCTTTCTGTAAAACAAAAATAAACCACATAAAACTAAATGTCAAATATTCACTTTTTCTCCTTGGGATTTGATGAAAAAAAGGAAAATATAAAATTTTCCATGATGGCAACGATAGATAGATAGATAGATAGATAGATAGATAGATAGATAGATTTTATTCTAGTCAAATAGAGCTCCTGAAGAGGGACAAGTAGGAAGAAAATCTGGAAGCCAATCTGACTTTCACCAATATTTTCAACTGACTAGCAATATTTGCAGACATTTTTCATTAGCACTGGATCATATACTCTCATGGAAAACTGTTCTTCCAGCAATTTCAGTCCATTCCTAATAGGGACAATTTAGACCATGAGTAACTTTTCAAAAGACTTGGAATTCTGATTGACAATAAATTTAAAAAATTTAATAGTTTCTTCTTCAACTGTTTTTCAGAAGTCCTGCTGGGGATCCTAGTTATTTTTTAATGACTTGGTGCTTACAGAATGTTATATTTCATAACAAGAAAATTATTTAGTGTAGGCAACATTGACTCATATTTTATCCCTTTCTGCAAAGTAATAAAACGTCTTGCTGTCTTAGGCATGGAGATTTTTCCAAGATAATGGGTTAAAAGCAAAGGATTTTTCCTGTATACCACTGAAGTCACTAGTTTTGTCACTGACTTCACTAAGAAAAGGACTGGAAACAGAGTGAGAATGTTTAAATGTAATTCTGTGAAGGCTACATATTTAGAAGCCATTTAATTTCCCTGAAGTCTTTAATTCCTTACATCCCTGATATAGACTCTGTTGTTTAGGTCAACCACCATTAGATATCTAGTGAATACATGCTGTATGCTGAATTTTTAATATCTAAACCAGAATGCACTGTTCCCAAAGAGCAATTAAATGTCTGCATCCTAAGGGCCTTTTTATATTTGAGTTTGGAAAATATTCCTCTCTTCACAGATGTTACCCAGCCAAAAAAACAATATGTGAGCACAGCCAACAACCTGGAGTGGAAAGGAGCTATTTATTTCCTTGCTATGATCCAAGGTGTTTTCAGGATTGCTGAATATAGCTTCCTGTTTTTTAGACAGTTCTTAAAAGTGGACCTTAGGGGAAGCAAAGTATTCTACAAGTTGCACGAACTTTGAAGTAACGTCATTGACTTCCCTAAACTAGTCCTGGTTTATGTCACTGTGGTTCAGTTTCTTTTACATTTTATGAGCCAACACAATGTTGTTTCATAATTCAATGCATGTTCAAGTATGGAATATATCCATGCTGCTGATCCTAGGAACAGCTTCAGTTTCATCAAGTCTTTGGACAGAGTGGTGCAACTGTAGATGATATCTGAGATAGAATTGGACATCCAAATGCATGTGCATATCTTTTGTGTCACTCTGTTTCATTACAAGAAAGCAGTATTTATTGCCATGTGTGGGTGCCCCTTTTCCTTATTGCAGCACAACTTTCAGTGGGCTATTGGCAAGCTCCTGGAAGCCAAGCAGTTTATGATAGACTCTTCATTAATAATCCATTTATTTATTTATCGTTTCTTAGACTTTTATACAGAGCAGCTTTCTAAAGTATATCTGTGCAAATTTTAGGAGTTCTGGCACCTTACGGAGCACAAGTCCCTTTGAGCTGAATCAGAGACAAATTTGAATGTCTTCCCATATTGCAGTACTTTAGGTAATTTTTTTCTAGAGGTAAGTACACAATATGAAATAATCTTAAAATATTAAGTTATGTTATTTCTCATAATTGATATACTCTTCTCTTCAAATGTAACACAGAATTTTCATCCTTTTCTATCTTGTTTACATAATAATTTTAGTAGCCTGTACCATGGAAGTGCCCTGATCTCATGTTTCTGCTGGTGGAGAAACAGAATTATTTTTTTTCCCATGTTAAAGTAGCCCCCCCGGGACTACAAATAGACATTAGATGGGTTTTTTTCAGGATTTATGCAATTCAGGGCTCAGTACAGCTCTAGCTAGGCACTAATAAGCCTCTTGATATTTTTCCACACAGCTGCTGTATTAGTGATGTCACATACCTACTGTCAGGCTTGGTTGGTTGCAAGGGCAGGATGGCAAACTTGCAGACCTGGCACTGACAGGACTGCAGCCCATCCTTCTCTGTGCAACTTGTACAATAATTAGATTTTTAATTCTTATGGTATCAATACTTGCCAAAATTCACATAACTTCAGCTGTAGCATGTCTAATCATTAATAATGACAGTTATAATAAAAATCATCTAAGAATAGTTCAGCAGATTAAATTAAACCAATTATGTTTCATAAAGTTCAGGTCTAAAATTCACTAGGCCCAGGGGAATCCCTGTCTTTTAATCTTTACTGGTTAAATAGTTTTATTACAACGTTTGAGACACTAATTCATGTCTTTACCTAGAAAATCCTTCACATAAATGTATTTATTCAGTAGGTCAACGTTATTGGAATATAAATATTTTAAGACCAAACAGGGACTGTTAATAGCATGCACTATTTTAAAATATACGATCCAATGAAAGATGTTCCTGAAAGATACTGGCTTGCATTTCTTGTTCTTCAGGATGTGTGAATTCATGCATAATTCAAGTTTTACCTTTCCTGGACAATTTCCTACCATTTATGGAAACAGTAAAATCATCCAATTGCAAAGAACTTCTACAGACTCACTTGTCCTGCTTTCTCAGCTAACTTGTGTAGGCTTAACATCCACAACTGTGAGGGCCTGAGACTCTCTCTATTGACAGAGCCAGAGGCAGAGTGCAGAATGGGACCCAAAAAAGGATGAATAAAAGATGATATTCAGCATTTCTCATGTTCACAGCTTTTCCTAAGAAAAATACAGAACACTTAAGAGCAAACAAGCAAACAAGTCCACTCCAGTCATTTCTGCATTTGAGAAAAGGGTGCAGCACTAGAAAGCTGAGTATATAGAACAAGAAAACCATCAAAAAATCATTATTAAAATGTATTAATGAGGAAATTACTGATTGAACAAATATTCTGCTTTAGCTGTTATCAGACTGGAAACAATTTTAGTAATTTATATAAAGTTTTATTTGATTCTTTTTCCTTTCAAACACAGATTTTCTAACCACACAAACTGGTGGAGAAATCTGTCTGAACAATGATGCCACACAACATTTTACAGTACCTGCAGTGGAAAATATATTTACGCATACATACTAATAATTATCACTATTACCTAACATAGATTTCATTTTTTCAGTAATACTGTTGTATTATTATTAGCAGTGCTTAATATTTTGCAATTATATTCTCAACATATAGTTCCAGTGATTTCTAAGCCCACTTGCAGTAAAAATGGGTCTTTATTGCCAGCTTGATTCTATCAACATAGCAGACACTTATATTACAAAAGAAAATGCACAAAATCAGAAAAAGTGGTGTAATAAATAACATTAACTCTGTAACATACTTGTGTAAAGGAATGACTGGTTTTTTTAATTATTTTTATTTTACCAATCAGCAGCTTAAAAAAAAAAAAGTCTACACATCACATATTCTGAGGAAATGATAGAACTTCCTGTTCTCTCACATCTGGAACATTAGCAAGCACAACTTCCAAAAAAATAGAGGCTAAATAATTTACCATGCTGTTTATTTCAAAGACCTCCTTCCAGAATTAAAGGAAATCTATTTGCATGTTTCTAAAGGCATTGTTCCTTCTGTCTGTGATGTTCATCAGTCAGGCTTGCTGCTTTTGTTTTTGTAATCTAAATAAATATAGTTCAATGGTTTGCAACTCCATGGTTATCCCAGTGGATTCCTCTATATCTATTGTGTAAGGCAGAACAAGGGGAAGCAAAAGATGACTAATTTTGTTAATACAAGGTGATGGAAGCAAGTGGAAATCTCTACATTCTGCCATGATCTGACACTTTTAAGATTCCTGTAAAGCCTAATGATTAAACAGCTTCTGAATCTCTTACAGTTAATTTTGCATTTTCCATTTTCACTAATTATTTATACAATTATCTTTGACTATTAGATATTAATAGCAGTTTGGTAAAACGTCTATTGTTTACTAATGGTTAGTAGTTGTAGGTAAGTGTATATAGGCACTTACCAATCTACTGGGTGTAAATCCACGCCAAGTTTGCAATAATATATTCACAAAATCGTGGTCTAAGTGAGAAACAAGTGTTGAAATAAGGGAGAAACAACCACTTAAAAACAGTGCTTGTGGAGTGAAAGCAAATGGAAATGCAGCACACACAATATGCTGGAATAGCTGGAAGGAAGACATTTTTTACAATGAGGGTTGTGAAACACTGTAACAGGTTGCTCAGAGGGGCTGTAGATGTCCCATCCCTAGACACTTTCACTGTCAGGCTGGATGGGGCTCTGAGCAACCTGTTCTAGTTGAAGACATCCCTGCAGGCTGCAGGGGGTTTGGACTAGATGACATTTAAAGGTCCCTTCCCATCCAAACTGTTCCACGATTGTATGAATCTATGCTGACAGAAGGAGTTAAAATGAAAATGTATTTCCTTTATTTTCTGATAGTCTCTAACTTTTAAAAATAATTTTAAGATTGGAAAAGTTCTGCAAAACAATGACAGCTTAACTAACGCAAGGTGTACCAAATTCTGTGTAGTTCTTACTTGTCAATGGTTTTCACAGTAAAGCAAACATCTGAAAAGGTTTTTACCTTGAGCAGAGCTTTACAGAAATGAAATCTTCCATTTTGTGGAAAAATATACAAAATGTGTTTGAAACTGTAAACAGAGAATTTTAAATTTTCCTGTTGTTTCCCATGAATCAAGATGTTTCTGTATTTCCTACCAAAACAGCACTAAAATTGACTTATACTTGCTAAATATCTCCATTTTAGCAAAATACAGAAAAAAGATAATTTAACTGATGCAACCACCACTTGCTCTTCCATTGAAATCAAGGTGACTCTGCACAGGATCACAGAGTACACAACACAGGACTGAGCCCAAGACTGTACAGACAAAACTGAAACCAGCTGCACAACAGCTGGATTTTATCCAAAGCTTGTCCCTTACACTGCCTACAGTCCAGACAGAGAAAATGGCTCCTAAGGGCATTTTAGCCTGATGATGAAACAGATATTTAAAATCATAGCATTACAGAATGGTTTGGGCTGGAAGGAACCGTTAAGATCATCGAGTTCCAACCTCCCTGCATGGGCAGGGACATCTCCCACTAGGTCAGGTTGCTCAAAGCCCCATCCAACCTGCCCTTGAACACTTCCAGGGATGGGGTTTCCACAGCTTCCCTGGGCAACCTGTTCCAATGTCTCACCACCCTCACACTAAAGAATTTCTTCCTAATGTCTAACCTAAATCTCACTTCTTCCAGTTTTAATCAATTACCCCTTGTCCTCTCACTACATGCCCTTGTAAAAAGTCCCTCCCCAGCTTTCCCGTAGGCCCCTTTTAGGTACTGGAAGACCACTTAAAGTTCTCCTCGGAGCCTTCTCTTCTCCAGGCTGAACAGCCCCAATTCTCTCTGCCTGTCTTTGTAGAAGATGTGCTCCAGCCCTTGGATCATCTTTGTGGCCCCAAAATAACTAGCCAAATAACCTTCCAAAGAGTCTCTCCTTCTGCTAACCGTAGAAGAACCACCTTAGGCTAAATGTCTAAATTTCAGAATATCCACCTTCAAGACAGCTAAATTTGGAAGAGGGAAATAATTAATTAATATATATTTTATTATTGACTTGAGAGGGCCACAATTTCACCCAGTCTTTTTCTAGACAATGGCTGCTGACATTTAAATATGTAGTTGCTGTCACTGACAGACCTTCAGTTTCATAATACCACTGAAAACCAGATTCTTCCAGGCATCTCCAGAAGACATCCAGAATTCCATCCCCCCGCTACCTCCTGAACACCATGTCCAGAAGACAATGTTCATAGGTATCTCAGGGAATTCCTTTTCACAGTGTTGCCTAATGCAACATTTGTAGTTCATGAGAATTTTTCTTCTCAATTAAAAATATGAATGCAGTAGCATTTGGCCTCTTGGAACATCATGAATAGCTCAATTAAAATTTGGTCATTGTCACAGAGTAGTCATTGTATTTCAGCTTATAGAGGAAAGGTTTGGAAGACAAAGGGCAAAGACTGAATTGTCCTTAAAGCTGTGTAGAAGGCCAGTGCAAAGTGACTGAGGAGAAGGGTGGGACATTTCCATTTCCTTGAGTAAATCCATAATGTAGCCACTGAACTTTGGACACTGAGAAGCTATGAGACTTTAGAGCACAGAAGTGGCAGGAGGGATAGTTTAGATAGGGAGGGCAATGTGAGGCTGGAAAGTACTGCAACAGGCCATTGGGAAACAGCGATTACAGTGTCAGCACTGAACTGCCAAATGTGTTTTCTGCTGACCAAAGTGGGATCCAAGATTTCTTTGTTGCAAAGCTCAACATTGCTGAACAAGAAATACTTGTTTCAACTGGTGAATAAAATGTACATAAAGTGGTCCTGCCTCCCACCTTCTTGGTGGACACATTTGTGCCATAGGTGGTTAGTGGGCAGCAGCTCATCGGTGCTGGATTACCTGGCAGCCCGTGTTCCTCAAAGTGACTTTCCTGGTGCATGGTGAACTGTTGTCCAAATGGTAAACACAAAATGAAAGAGTGTGCCTTAGCAACATGTTTCAAGAAGAAAGATACTGAAAATTCACTGGCAAATCAGCACAGTATTTTTTATTAAAAGCGAATCACTCAAGGAGACCTTTCTCAAGACCAAGGTTTTTGCAATCTAAAACTTGGAAAGAGGTTTTGACTGGACTGAGCAATCTGTTGAACTTTCAGAGACATGCTCTTGGTAAATTCTTGTGTACCAAAGGTACTGGAACTGAATTACTAAGAAGTAAGGCAGTGTCTGCTCAAGGAATGCCCCAACTTCATGAAGAACGTAAATTTGCTATTTTTACAAGACTCTGCAAAAGTTACACAGACATCTTATATTGTACAACCCTAAGGCTCTTTCCCACCAAACTATTAAATACATTCCATAGATACAAATCACAGATGTTAAAATATTGCCAGCATTCAGTCAGGAAAAACATTCTAGGCAAAATGTTAGGTTAAACTTATGCCTATAGAGAATACTGGGGCTGGAGGAGTCTCCATATCACAGCTCTCCAGCAGCCCCAGAAGCTGTTTTATGGAGACAAACACACACTCTACAATAAAGCCATGTGAAGAAAGCTTTCTTTTTTCTCCTGTAAATGGAATTAATGTTTCATTTTCCCAATAGAAGATAATTTTTAAACCACTGTTCACACTCTGGCATCCACCAGTTCAGTGTTCTACTTTAATTATTATTCTAATTGTCTCTGAATAAAAACTTTGCCTGGTAAAAGCAGATTTTTTAGCCTAGAGAGTAACACTTAAGCATGGCCGTGTCTCTTGCAGTAAATCCAGATAGTTCTATCATATGCCATTTTATGAAGCCATGTACTTTTTCTTCTGATTTCTTACCTTGCCTTATTACATCAAAATAATCAATGAGGAGCAGTCCCTGTGTTCATTTCAATAGAAGAAATGCAAATCAAGTCGCTCTTTGTTGTAGCTTACACAGGATGGAAACATTTTCACTGTCTGCACCAGCACTGCCTCCCACCTAAAGTTGTGCCACATCCAGCTGATGGGGGTTATGTCTCGCCCAAGGGAGCTGGAAGGGCTTCTGAGCTGCTGGACCTATACACCCCTTCCCTGCTCAGGAGGGTGCTGGGGCTGCCCTGTCTCCCTCTTCATCACAGTGTGTCTCCCATGGGAATTCTGACAGCCTAGCTAAGGTGGCTGGAGGGGGGCTGCAGCACATTCCAGACAGATCCAAGATACAAGGAACATAAACAGGTAGGATAGCCCTTATCCTAGTCTCAGCTCTCCAGACAGTAAACAACCCCCGGATTTCTATTGTGTGGGCATTGTATCTTGATGGATAGAAGAACAAAGAAATGTGTCAAAACATGTGGGAATATTTCTCCCCACGTGTTTGTATTTTTCTAAATGTTAATTAAATAAGCTCAGGTGGCTTTCCCTGATTGTTTACACTTGAACTTTTCATCAGCTTAATATTCCATAAACCAACTACCTATGCTATTTGTTCATGGATTTTTAAAAATTAGTGCATTTTGTTTCAAGATGCAGATGTTAGTATAATACAGTACTAACAGATCTCTCAGTATGAATAAACAGGAATGTGTGTTTATGCATGATACAGAGAATTGTGCAGGGAGTTCTCCTCATTAAAATGGTAAACTAAGTCCAGCTGAATTACAGCTTGAAAGCCAAAGGGAAGTATGTTACTATCTTATCCTGCAGGACACAAGGTAATTTTTTAAAAATGGTGGCATGTTAGTGATAATGTAAATATTAATACAAAATCCAAGCAGGCAGTAGTATTTGGCATGTTTCATACCTACAGAGGTCCATTTTCATTTCCAGTGGAGAATTTCGGCCTCAGCTACTTCTAAAAAAAGAAGGTAAGTTAGTTTTAAAAGCTGTCCTCAAGTACACTCTATATATCCCCTCCATATAATACTGGAAAATGAAATTACTTTTTACTTTGAAATAGTTACTAGAGATTCTAGATTAATATTCTGTAATGAATCAGAGAGAAAGAACTCATAATGACAATTACATTTTCTTTCTTCTAACAAGGAATTAGGAGCAATAAACTTTTCTTGTCTGATGACAAAAAGCTGTAAACCAAGAGATTAAGAAATCCGGCCAAAAAGAAATCTGAGCACAAGGATGTAATAGCCATAGTACTGAAGGCTCTGCTTATGCTGTGAAAGGCAGCATTTTGGACACACATTGGGTTTGCTCCATTTTTTTTCCTTTTTATATTTTTTTCTCCTGAAGGTGGTTCCAAAAGGAACTGAGCATCATTTTTCTCCCCTGGTGTTTAGCAGTAAAGCAAGTTCACAGCCTAAACAAATCTCCCTGATAAGCTAATTCAGTAAGTTATCCCTGTAGTAGAAATAATGTTATATTATTATACTACTTTCATCAGCTGGTTTCTCCTGTTCAGGGAGGCATCATCCCTTGAGACATTCAAGGTCAGGCTTGATGGAGTTCTGAGCAATCTGGTGTGGTTGGAGATATCCCTGCTTATTGTAGGGGGGTTGGACTAGAGGACCTTTAGTGGTCCCTTCCAACTCAATACATTCTATGATTCTATGATTCTATCACTTATTCTCACCCACAAGAAAAATGCTTCACTCATTGAATTGAGCCAATATTTTTCCAGCTAAAATATCTGCAGCTTGCAAAGTGGATATCCTTGCAGTCAGCATGTATTACTAGCTTGGAGACCAGAAGAGCCTGTGGTACTGTTTACCTTTGCACAATATCATTGTGGTTAGCAGAACCACTCTATAAATAAGCCTTGGGTTCACATTATTGGCTTTTTAAGCCTCAGGAGGCTGGAAATTAAAGCCTGTAAATCACAGGGAAGTGCCCTAACCAGCCAACAGGGGGGAAGAAGTAGGATGTTGTGGTTTTGACTGGTGCACAATACAAATAATCTAACTGTTCCCACCTCGCTGAAAATTTTAAAAAGACCTAGTTCTATCAAAAGCATCTTAGATGTCAATTTTTCAGCAAAAATGGTTCAGCCAAATGAAAACACCCAGAGCTAGCACTGAACCAACACCCAAGTAGCCCATGAATACAGCAGTCTATCAAACCTCACAAGAAACAAACTTGAGATGTGGATGGTGTCACATAACCACATGAAAAAAATTACAAACATATTTACATTCCACAAAATGAAACTATAACCCCACAGTTAAAAATAGTAATTCCCTTTAAATGAGTGCAGAGGAACCAGGAACCACAGCAGCCATCCCTGAGGCTGCTGCTCTTTGTTCTCCTGGCAATGGCTGAACCTTTCTGTTAAGTCCCTGGAGTTAACTCCGATTAATAATCATGCTGCAGGTCGGCACTAGGCCAGCTCCCATGAAATAATATTTATGTCTCTCTTATCTAGTCATACATTATTAAACTTGATCTTTTGGCGTACTCAAAACAATTACCTGCCTCTCATAAAAGCAGGCTGTGCATTGCTGGAAGCATAAAAGAGATTCTATTGCATTTTTAAACTTGTGCTGGTAGATGGAGCTGGTAGACGGAGCTGGTAGACAGAGAGGCTGAATGAATGGACTGAATCTTCACTCTTGAATTGTGATCTGGTGAATGGAATTAAAATGCTTAACCAACCACTCAGACAGATGTCAGCATAGTTGTTATCAAATCTGACCTGGTCCCAGAGCTCACTGAAACCCATCAGAATCCCTTAGCAGTGAGAACAAAAGGGGAACTGGACTTGGATAGATCGCTAATTCCAAAGTTAACTTGCTAGGCCATTAACATACATGGGCATACTTAAGCACATTTTAATGCAGAAATGCTAAATGTAATTTTTCCCCTCTCTTAGTGTCCAAAATCAGAACTCAGGGATCAGGGTTTCTCTTGCAACACAGGACATCTTCACTGCCTTGTGCCCAACAAGAAACTTGGCTCCTGTTCCTGCCTTAGTCTCAGTGCATGTGTCTCTGATTCTCCTCAGTTCAGATTGCAGAGAGGTGCTGGGCAGCAATAGGTCTTCAGATGTACTGGCAGAACTGATCATAGAATCATAGAATCATAGAATCTTAGGGGCTGGAAGGGACCTCGAAAGATCATCTAGTCCAACCCCCCCTGACAGAGCAGGGTCACCTAGAGCACATCACACAGGAATGCATCCAGGTGGGTTTTGAATGTCTCCAGTGAAGGAGACTCCACAGCCTCCCTGGGCAGCCTGTTCCAGTGCTCTGTCACTCTTACAGTAAAAAAACCTTGCTTTGAAAGTTCATGCAAATATAAGAAACTTTAAGCCTTTATTTATCAGCTTATTTTCACTATCTAACTCTTTGACAATGTACAGAACAACAAATATTGTTTCAGTAGTTAACTTCAATTCCTGAATTGTACAACTAATCACTCATAAACTTCTTTCACAGGGAGTCATTACCACATGGATTTTTACTTCTGTATCTTTGAAACCCTCCTCAAGCAGAAATCAGACTATATAAGTACATCTCACATACCAAAGAATAGGGGTAGGTGCTCTCAGCCTCTCAAACTCTCCATTCCTCAGATTTTCAAGACAGAGTCACCATGCTTTCCACCTGCAAAAGGCAGCACCAGAGTGTAAACAATTTCTTTGTGCTGAATCTCCCTTTGCTTTCCCTGATCTTGAGTTGATATGAAATATTTGGCCACGCTGTGCACAGACCCCAAAGTCCAGGCCATCTTCTCTCTGCCAGGCATGCTGACATAAAAACATAGATAAGATTCATTGTTCCTGTAATTTCTCTGCCCGGGAAACATAAAACCTGGGCAGCTCTCACCTTCTTTTGGACACCATGTGTAAAAACCAAAATTCCACTCCATCCAGACTGTGTTCTATGAACTCCTGATATACAGGTTATTAGTGGAGATTTGTAACATATGCAAAGGGAAAAGGCAATGCTGCTTTGATATTAGGCTTTTTGCCTTGCCTTCTTTTCATTTGTACCCCTTCAGCTCAAGTTGTGCTGCTTACCTGCTTCTGCCGGTGTCTGCTTTCTTGCAGTGGCATTTAGCAGCCGTCAGGACATAGATGCCCAGAGCGCACACACTGCCAGGGCAGATATGAGAGAGCAAGTCCATTGATGGGAATCATGGTGGGAAGCATAGTATAGCCAGTGCTGTGTTCTTCTGGTTCTTTATTTGTTAGTTATAATTTATAGATGGTAGAGAAAATATAACTTTGCAGCACCTTCAGACATTGCACATAGTGGAGGCATGTGGCACTTCTCTGCAAACATAGGAACGTGTGGCCAGTTCTCCCCACTGCCCACCTGACTCATATAGAACACTTAGCAAGCACCAAAAGCTTTGGGCTGTTGCTAACACACTAATTACAAAAGCATGCTTCTGTTCATCATCTCAGGATTCAGCTCCGTTCTGATTTTTTCTTTAGATTTGTGCTCCCCACCCACTTCTTTGTGAGCTCTGGGTAAATGCTCACTTTGTATTTTGTTAATATTTCTTGCCTATATGATGGTAGCTGTGTTTTGATCACTGTCTGAAGAAAAACCACCTTTGCTGAATTGGTCATGATAGAGGGTGGAATTTATGAGACACCTTTCTCCAGATTACACTGCCTTCAGCTATGTTCTGTCAGAGACACCCTGTAATACTTTGTAAATACATGCTCTTTCATGTCACAGTGATCTGGAAATAATGTCTCAGAACAGAACAAAACAGAAATAAAAGATAGTTTCTCACAGGCCTGTCTTAAATGGCATCTTTTAAAATATCAGAATAATCTGTATCCTGCATATGACAGATGAAGGTGATCCTTTTTTTCTTCTGACACCTATTAGATGAACAGTTAACCTACACATTCTTTGTGTTAAAACTGCATTCTCATGTATTTTTGAAGACCCCTTCTGGCCAGCCTCTCACAGTAGTTCTTCCCAGGCCACACTGAGCTTTCTTAGTAAAATACATCCCAGTCAATCTGCAGAATGCCTGGCCCTGAAGGCTGTGTTGCTACTTCTACTGGCAACAGTTCTGGGCAGGCTTGGGCTTCATCCTATGCATTCACTGTGAGCAGCAATGGATTCTTCTGTATCCCTCTGCACCTCAGCTTTCCTCCTAGGACTAACAAGTACAATCACAGGCAACAATACAACTGTGAAACCAGTCATCTACTTCTTATCAGTGGAATTGCCAGGCAGCGAGCTAGGAGGAGAGCAGGGCTTTTTTGACCTTACCCGTACCATTGACCTGACCTAATGCAAGGACTGGGCAAAATTCATCTCCACTGAAGCAAGAAAAGAACCAGTAAACAATTGGAGACCTTTCTTTTTCATCAAGCTTTATGGTGATCCCAGGGCTGAGTCTCTACTGTATTTTCAAACTCACTGTGAAGATGCAGGTTGTATCCATCTTATCACACACAACAGGCAGAGTGTATTTCAAACAGCTTTCACTTTCCTCACAGCCTTCCCTACTAAGCATGCTGAATGGTACTTCTCCTGAGAATTTTGGTCACCAGGATGTGGGCTATAAAACTAATCTGAGAGGAAAGGAAAGTCTGCCAGAAAGTTTTGCATGTCCAAGTTATGTACACAGTAGTGTGCAGCAAACACGAACAGGTTTTTTAATGGCACACTGGGCACTTGTAAGGGCAAATGGATTCCCTGATATGCTTCACAGGATTAATAAACATAAGCCTGGCAAATGAGTCATGCAGATAAAGGCCATATAGCACAAACCACATAGATTTCTTGTGTCTCTCTCAATATAACGTAGGTTATATGGAGAGAAAAAGCCCCAGTTCTCAGTGTTCAGATGACCATACTGATACTTTCATATTTATGTCAGAAGGTCCTCAAAAGCTGTGTTCTCCTGTCTTCTGCTTCTCCTTGAATAACAAATTTGAAGTAAACTAGAAAGCCTACAATTAAATTAAACAAATCTAAAATACTTGGTTAAGGCACCAAAATAAACCTGGGGCTACTGAAATGGAAAACAGAATGAGTCATAATCCAAGAAATGCCTCAGGCTTGCCACACTCTCAGTATAATATGTCAGTATTATCTAATAAACTTGATTTTCAAAGGTTCAGAGTGCCCAGCATATGTTTTAGTCAGTCACCAAAACAAGGTGTAGATATACACCCACCTTTGTTGCTCTTATACTTTGGGGATAAGCAAGATGGTTCCTGGGTTCCTCCTTAGAAGCGTCCCAGGAAGGTTGACAGAGCATTGCCTGGCCCTGCAGGAGCAGGACTTTTAAGGAACCAGAGCTCAGGTCGAGGGAAAACTCAAAGGGAAAAATGGAGCTGAGTCTCAGGAGTGGCCTAGAATTCAGGGAATAGCCTGGGTTGTTTTACCATATATAGCCTGGGTATAGTCCTTCAGTAATTTGACATTCAAGTCTCTGACTTTGCCCTTATTCCCAAAGGTTCAGCTGGAAAAGCCAGAGCTCTGACTTATTTCGGTTATAAGCAGCTGACCTATATATTTTGCTGGCTTTCCAACATGACATTCTAAAATTATATGATGAATAAGAATGGAAAATAGTATTTTCTAGATTTTAGGGAAAAAAAAAGGTTTGTTTTTTTCTCCAGGTTTGGATTAATTTGTTGCTGAGAAGCCCCTAAATTCCTTGGAGACTTTCTGGCTCATCAACATATTGTAAACAGACCAAAAATGCATTCTTAGGATAAGTAGTTTATCAGATTGTAAGTATTTTTGTAAAGGAACTGCACAAGAGAATGACCTAATTCAAGGATTCAAAGGATAATATGCCCAGTATTCCCTTTCCATAACCAAAGCATGAACAGGATAGAAACCTGTGAGAAGATCAAAGAGATTTCAACAGAGAAAGTTGTTAAACAGCAAGTTGCAGGAATAATCTGGAAAATGTAATGGCATTAAACTACTTAATCGTGGTTTAGATATGCAAACTAACTACGATACTCTAAATCAAATGATCATTACATTTAGAGTCAGATTCCAGATGGACAGTTTTCATACACATCTCTAAGATATATCTGATTCAGCTGCTGAATGGATAGAAAGCTGCACCTTCAGAAAAAAATTTCCAGGGATTTTTTTTAAATGTCCAGAACACATAAGCCTGTGGCAGCTGCTGAAGAGTTGAAGGGTCTTATTTTCATTTTTCTAAAAGTCACCCACTAATGACTGCACTCTGCTTTATACCCCCAGTCATCACCTGCTTCCCACCAGACATCAGCATCCTGCAAAATGACACACCAACAAATTAAGTGTAAAACAACCATTAGCAGCTTTGTAATTAAACCAGAGCATCTAGCAATCTCCAGCAAACACAGTGGGACCCAAGCTAAAGAGCAGGGCCCTCCAGCACTGACAGCTTATCCCAGAACATTTGCAACAGAGCAGTCAAACACAGTTACTGCTTGTACAAGGATTTTCCAAGTGTCTGGTTCAACTGTTGGATGCTTATGGAGAAATCATCTGGTCCTTCCTGCACATCCTGACAGCACCAGAGCTGTTATCATATCATCTCCTCCACATCCCTTTTTATATTTTTTTCATTTCAATGGGCAAACAGCACAAGCTCTGAAGTTCTGATCTGCATTCTGGTCCCGGTTTCATGCTACACCAAACTTCAATGCCTTTCTTTTCTCTGCCTATAATAATCAACAGTCATAAATTCTTGGGTTACCACATTTTGACAAGTTACCACTGGTCAGCTCAACAGTAGCAGCTGGCTTTGACCACCATGTTGCAAGGTGAAGGTACATGGATTTCCCCCCCAGCTCTGGCAGACTTGGAGCACCAACAGGCTCAAGAGTTGCCATCCACAGCTGAAGTGCCCTCCATACCCTGCATCCCTCTCCCAATCTTTTACAATGTCCAACTGGCCTACTTAGCAGGAACCTGTCTTAAATACTTTCTCAGTATTAAATATTTTCAGTATTAAATATTTTCTCATTAGTGTTTCTTATAATCTTTTACAAGCTTAAACACATAGGAAACTTTGATTATAGCAGACCCTGTACTGCTGTAAACATTGAAGAATGTATCATTCATGCAGTCAGCCCCCAAATTTCAGCCTGGGACTTTTTTTCACTAGATCATCACTTCTTTTGGCACTCAATTCTGGGTCCCACTGAGTCATTCTGAGTTTTACTCCATAACATATTCTGACATATTAACAACAGCTCTGCTGATACATCCTATAAACTGCACTGAGAAGCAAAATCTGGGGGAAAAAAAATGAAAACAGACAAGAATGAGTTATGGATACACACTGAAAACATTTCCAGGCTTCTGATGGGGAAAAAGAAGA
Source organism: Chaetura pelagica (assembly GCF_000747805.2). Classification (NCBI taxonomy): domain Eukaryota; kingdom Metazoa; phylum Chordata; class Aves; order Apodiformes; family Apodidae; genus Chaetura; species Chaetura pelagica. The sequence continues at coordinate 1,875,124 of NW_009954407.1, forward strand.
AAGAAATATCTAAAAATGTCTGAGCCCAGCCCCTTTGCTATTCCCCATGCTCTCCATCTGCTCACAAGGAACTGTATTCCCATTGTTGGTATTAAACTGCAAACTCTCTCACCCCTCAATGGAGACCATTTGAGCACTAACTTGTAAATCATCAGAGCAGTAACTCAGGAGGCTCATGGGAGCACTTTATTTCTTCCTTTCTCATATTAGGAATCAGAGGCTATGCTGAAAGCTACTGTAAACATGTCTATTACCACTAAGCTAGCTTGGCCAAAATAGACCCAGAAAATCCTAAAATAATTTCTGCAACCAGTTTTTGACCGGAACACACTTATTGTCTACTCTGTCTACTCTGATTCTCTAAGCAGCTTTCATCCTGACACATAGAAAACCAGCCTTCATAGATGCTTTTGACTTAAATTCAACAGCATTGGATATAATTTCGCAAAATAAAGCCAGATGTTCAGCCATGGCTTACATTTGTTTACACTGATTGATCACTGAAAACAGTGAATTTTACACTCCACAGGGCAGAAAATTACAAGAAAAGCAGCTGAGACAAAGGGTGTTTCCATACACAGAAACAGGATCTAATTATCCATTTTCATGGAACAAGTCAAGAGTCACTGCTTCAATAGTGACAAATAAGCATATATATTATGCACTCACTTTTACCAAAAGTCTCCTGTCAGGTTTTTGTATGCACACTCTTCAAACAAGTTATTTATTCAGTGGGGTCTTTTTGCTTATACAGATGTGGTTACATCAAAACAACCTGTTGGAGTTCGCAGTTTAAATTCTCTATATGTGTCAAACCTGAATACTTTCTCTGCCCACTGTGAAAAAAAAAAAAGCTAGATTCTGATCCATATCTTAATCTGCAAAACCCTCCAGGTTTTGTTTCATTTCAACTTATCTTGCATATCCATGAATGCCACCCAGATTTCTCATTTCACTACACCTGTTTCCTTCATATGGATTGACACTCAGGCACACATTTTTCAGAAGGAAAATGGGAAAAAGGAGTTGTACACTCTCCACTAACAATGCCTGGTTCCCTTCTTGACATCTCAGCTGTGCAGCTGCCCCTCCCTGCCACCCTCACCCCACGGCCACGCGAGGGCTGCAGCCACAGTTTTCACACCTCAGTCCTAATGTGCAAAAATATTTAGAGTCCATCTGACCTTTTTGTATCCCAGCAGCCTATCTGTGAAATGTTACTTACAAAAATTCCTCAGAAACATCACAGAAATGTGAGGATAAAATAAAGACTTTTCTCATAGCTCCTATGAAATCATTATGATTTTCAATACCTATCTTGGAAAGAAAGTAACATATTTGAAGTACATACCTGTTAAAACTTCAATGAAATTACAAGACAATTAATAGGATTCCTTGTCCTTTGTTTCTTTGAAAATGTAAATTGTTATGTATATAATAATGATATGACAACTTTAGATCAGGCTAGAAATAATTTATAAAAGGAAGAGAGGAAAAAGGACAAGGACACCCTGAGAATCAAACTCATCCAGACAAGCAAAATAGATGAGGCCGAACTGGCCGTTGTCCACGGTCTTGTTGCAAAGACTGGAGAGCTTTCTCAGATGCAAAGTACAATTGTGAAAACATCTGACAAAAGACACATAATTAACATCCTTGCCATGGTCAGGAAAGACTTTGTATATAAAGCACTACAATAACCAAAGAAATGCTCAAAGCTTAAACAGGAACATCCTTATAAAATAAATGTTGAATTGACCCTACATTTTTCAATAAAATTACACATTGGCTAGAGTCTAAATGTAACTGAGTTAATCCACTCTTTGCAATGGACAAACATGAAAACTTCTTCACTGAGAACTTTCCTCTTCCAAAACCCTGTGTACAAGCTGGGCTGTTTCCCTTTATGCTGCACTTTGCACCCCAGAAGAATTGCTGTGGAATTGCAAGATATGTCTTCATAATCCTTCTCCATACCAGTTCTTAAAACTCCCTTCCAATAAAGTGTACAAAAACACAGCACTAAAACTTTTGATCCCACCACAACCTTGCTTGTTTCCTGGGATGTCCTCTCCAGATGTTTTCATCCATCAGTCATCCTGTGTCTATAATTTTGATTACAAGCTCCTTGAGAGTCTACAGCTTGTTCAATGTTTGTGCACTCTGTACTGCAGTAAGTTATGAGAGGCTATTCTAATACAAAGAAGTTGTAATAATGAACAATTTAACCCATCCACTTATTCTTAAAAGACAGCAATAAATTCACAGTATCTCCTCAATAGCATCAAGCTCCTAAGTGCCATAAAGAACTACACCTGCGCCAAAGTCTGGAAACACACACACACATTTCATGTCATACAGTGTAATTCTCTGGTTTTTAACTATACAGATTTAAAAAATATATAAATATATATACACGCATATATACACCTTCAAAGGATATTATACATATAAAAGAGAATACAAGATCTCCATAAAAGAGAATACAAGATCTCCACCCTGTTTATGGCCATTGCTCTCCACTCTTATTTTTGTTTTTTGAACTGGTTTTTCCAGCCATGCTGGCAGAAAGCAGAGTCAGGCAGTCCTGGGGAAAGACCATTTCCGGGGGAACCGAAAAATTCCTTCTTACTGCATATTGCATATGCCTCCTTGTTTTCCATACATTTGCCAGAAAAGCCAAGGAACAGAGACCGAAATGCAGCTCATAAGTACACCTTGAGTCATTACGCTAGATCTTTGTTTGCATTTGAACCTGTTGTAAACATGTATTTGCACACTTTTACACTTAGTGAGGCACAGTGACAGTGCTGGATCCAAACCATTTACGTGACACCAGTATCACTAAACTCATCAGCGTGGGAGAAAAAAGCAACAACACGAGTCACACATAGATGTGAAGCTTTTCTGCAGAAGTTATCCGGTCAAGAACAATGTGATAAGGTCCAGAGCATTGTATTAAGCGATTTCCTACCCAAACCTTGCATAGTTATTTTTATATCACTTTCCTGTGAGCTTCTCAAAGATTAAAACCAATCTTAATGCAGTAGTGAAAATTAAAGAAAATTACCAATACCAGCTTCCTTGAAATTTAACAAGCCTGGATCATTGGTTAGCAATATCCCTTCTCTTTCTGAGACTGCTGGGTGTTTGAGTTTACTGAATGCAGCAAGAAAGTGCTCCTGGCAGCTCATGAGCTCACACTGCCTATCAATATTATCAAGTATTTTATTTGCTAACTTTTATAAAGATCACTCTTAGGCTTAAATCACCTTCTCAAACTATAGGAAATAATTGGCAGTGATGGATGCCTTGTTTTGTTGCGGCAACAATTAGGCAGTTTAGTGAGTACGAGACCAGTAAGTAAAGCTGAAGTCTAACAGGTCGGTGCGGCTGGACACGGGAACCCTGGTGTGCAGTGGTGCCATCTCTTTCTTTCCCCCTTCTTCTCCACTTGGTCCCTACAGCTGGGAACCCGGAAGCAGATACGACCCAATAGGGCCCAATGCACAGCCGCCTCAGCTGTTTTGTTTGTTTTTTCCTGCTGCCAGGAAAATTCCAACCGTTGTTGTTGCAGTGCCACAACCGCTTGCTCCTACAAATCTCAGCCATGCGTGAGGCGGCAGGGCGGGCGGCGCGGGGCGGCTGCCCGGGGATTTGGGATGAATGGGGAAAGAAACCGGCCGGGCGCCCCGGGCAGCGGAGGGGCGGGGGGCGGAC
>NW_009954407.1:1879919-1896968 GCF_000747805.2 Chaetura pelagica
GGCGGGGACACCGGCGGTGTCCCCTGGTCCCAGCGCCGCGTAAAGGCAGAGCTGCTTCTCGTTCCAGGTGGGGTTCGAGGATGTGATCGCGGAGCCCGAGCTAACCCACTCCTTCGACAAAGTCTGGATCTGCAGCCACGCTCTCTTCGAGCTCAGCAAGTACCTGATCTACAAGCTCCTGAGCCTGGTCCTTGCCATACCCATGGCCCTGGTTCTGGCGCTTGTCTTTGCGGTGCTCAGCTGGCTGCACATCTGGTAAGTGCATCTGGGTGCTCGTCGGTTCGTGGGCTCTGCAGACAGTTCAGGAAGCACTCGTGTTGATTTAGTGCCTACATGTTGTCCACTACCTTTACAACCGATAGTCAGATCGATTTACATTATCTGTTTTTAAAGGGAGGGAAATTAAAACGTTTGTTCTGGGATTCAGTTCCCTGCTGGTTCACACCAGCAGTCTGCCTTGTCTGTGTAAGTTCCTGAGGGCAGAGAGCCTGTTTTACCATTTGCATGGTACCTACCCCAATGTATCCCAGCCTTGGCTGGTTTCTGGAGTAATAATAATGATTGCCTGGGTTTTGTTAACTGGAGTACAGACGTTGTTAAAATACATGTATTTGAAATGCAAGACCTGGACAGAAGCATTACTTACATCTGACACCTTCTCAGGGTGGTTACCTCTTTTGCTTTTTTCCTCACAGACTGAAGAGACTGTTTTGGGCCCAGCTTGCTCTTTCTTTGCTACAGCCACACAATCTGCTGTCACAGCCTTACATCTGGTGCATGGCCATCTCTAGATGCAGTGCCCCATGGCCCAGGTTCATAGGCAAATATAGTAGCCCTCCCAGTCACAGCAAACCTGCTGTGCTTTAAACATAATATTCTAGCAGAATATCAGGGAAGAGTACCTCGAGATGAGAAAGGAAGATGATTGTGGAGAAGGAGGAAAGGCAGTGAAAAGAACAGCTTGAGGAAAGAACTGAGAATCCACAAGGCTGCAGAGGAAGGGGTGAATACAGGTTATCAACATCATTCCTGCAAACCAGGAGTTTCCATATGCATGGGGTTTGGGCTGTCTCATTTGTCTTGGGTAGCACTGGAATCATGAAGAAGTCATTAAGGAGAACAAAATACAATCCAGAAACTGAAAACAAACTCAAAGTAATAGTGATAGATCAGCTGTCTGAACCTGTGGTTGCAATCTTGTGGGTTCAGATTTCAGTTTTTGGAAGTGGAATGGATGTTTGTGTAGCTAACACTGTCACAAGCCACTTCAAAAACTGATTAACTTGAATTTTGGAACATGAAGTTTGCATAACATCTTAAGGAGTTGCAGCCTAAGTTAGAGCTGCCCACCTGCTGCTCCTCTGGTCTCCCAATTTTTATGAACACTGTATAGTCTGCCCAGAGTTTTAGGTCTGTCAGCTCTCTCTGTGCCATAATGTACTGTGTGACTGCAAAAGGGCACAGCTGGCTTATAGATTTCCAGTAGTGAAATATTGATGGAAGAATTCATTGATGCTCAATTTATTAAGATTAAATATATGTTGTGCTTCAGAATGATTGTGTATCTGGGTTTTACAGCCTGGATGAACAGACATGAGTTTCACTGAACCAGGACTCAGAGGTCAGTTTCTATTTATGCAAGTGGTCCCAAGTGACTCCTTCAGGGACTGTAGGTTCTCAGTGCATCTGAAATAGGACTATCTGAATGTGCCACTTCATTTGAAAAGTTTCCCTTGACTTTCTTTGAACATACTTGCTTCCCCAACAACTTAATTTTCCTTCCCTATGTTCATTGTGTCTACAGAAGTGATCTTTCAGGTTGCTTCCTTGCACCTGGGAGGGGTGTGAAAAACTAGCTCTGTCTGTACCCCTCGGATCCCATCCAGTGCTGCCATCCAAAGCCAACACTTTCTTTCCCACAACCTGGATTTGCTCCAACACAGAAGTGGAACACACAGAGACTAGGATAGCTTATCTGCAACTCTCCACATTCCAGATTTTTTGGGAGTAAGGAGTTCAGAGTTTCCGCATTTGAATGAGTAGCGTGGGAACAACAGATCTCAGAAGCATTGGCATAAGTGGCCTGAATACATGGTAGTGACTCCCATGTAGCCCCCCTGAATCTTTTTTGTGGGTGAGAGGAAGGAGTTCCATGTAACTCTTCAGCTGTTGAAACATCATGGGAAAACCCCGAGCACACCCTCCCACGTGGCTGCCTGCAGCAGGGCTTGTCACAGTCTCTGTGCCTTACTTTCCTCATCCAAACAGTGAACTGATGATGTTGATCTGTCCCAGGGGAGCCTTTCCTGAGGGTAGATTTGAAGGTGCTTTGAGAACTTTTGGAAGTGCTCAAGCACAAAGCTCTGTTGATTGTCACACATGTTGTGACAGTTTTATCAGCATGCTAAAAATCCACAAAAGTGACTCAGCATTCCTCATGCATCAAGAACAGCTCAGGAGCTGTGCCCCTTCCGTACCTGACAGTAAATACTGGCTTTCATCAGCAAAAAGTTTGCTAAAGAAGGAATCAAATATGTGAGACTTTATGGAAAGCAAAAATAAAGTTGAGGAAGAAGTATGTAATAATACACTTTCACTTTTATTTTTGCCAATGAAGAAGGAACTGGATCTGTTCTCAGATTGGCTGCTTGAACCACAGTCCAGTTTTACACTACCTGGCAAAAGGTACTTATGGGCTGAAACTGTGCCAGCAGGCAGGTTGGTGATGAGCCAGTTCAAGGGAGGCTACTTCTCCACATTTCTTCTCTTTTACTAATGGCTGTTATTCTCACCAGAGATTGTGGAAGTTGTCAAGACTGAGTTTTAATATCTTTCTGGAAATATCTGAGCAAGCTTTTAAACATGACCTTAGATTGAGGCTGTTAAGCTTATTGATTCTTAAAGATGAGCAGAACACTGCCAGTTTTCCAGGTAGCACAATGAAAATTATCTTTATTGTAGATCAGGGACTGATTGTTGTTCCAAGCCACATGTTTGTCACTTCTTGGACATTAACACTTGAATCTCATATATGCTTTGTTGTAGTCTTGTCTGAATAGTGTTCATGTATTTTGTGTATTTATGCTGAGAATCAGGGCCTCATTTGACAATCCCTATCTTGGGTTTTGGGTCTGAGATGGGCTCTAAAGTACAAGAACTCAGCAAGAACAGCAGGTACTCAAAGCTTCTCTCAGCTTGAACTTCCACACACAGTGCTAAGATGTAACCAGGGATTCACATGAAGAGTAGACACGGACTTGTGTCATCTCTTACCTCATTCTGCATGACCCAGTTTACAAAACTTATTGCTATCATACTCAACCCCCAAAACATCTCCCTACTGGCTGTCTGAAATCAAAAGACATTACAGTACAGCTATGTTGTGAAGACCCAACTTAGGATCTTGTGTTGCCCTGATGTCTCTTCATTCATGTCCAGTGGATATCCCTTGGCTTCTGATGAGGAAGTATGTGGATGTTGTCTTGCTTCCTTTTTAGTTTTATATTTTCCAGTCTACCCAGGTCCTGGGATATATAGTGTTTGGTTTTAATGCACTTCACATACTATGTGTGTGTCCTGGAAGACTTTGGTGGTTCTCTCTTGCCTTAGTCATGAATATCCGAGAGCTTAGTGGGACTCAACAAGAAGCTCTGCAACTGCTAGGCAATATTAGCAGTCTGTTCACAATGCTTGTTTGTATTGTACAGCCATACAAGACTTTTAGTTCACAATCATGATGTAGTACATGTGCATACTTGCAAATAGGTAGTTTAACCACTGAATGGTATAGCATTTGAAAAGTAGCATTAAGACATATCTGAGATTCCATTTTGAAAACCTTTACAGGAGAAGATGTGATTCTTCACTTAGAAGTAGGAATCTGAATTAATATTGAATGATGCTCCAATCACATTGCCCAACTCTGAAAAGTTGAGCTGCTTTGAACTGAAAATACCTCTGTCAGTGGGAATTAAATTGTGCTCAGCCATTTCCAAGAGGAGTTTAGTTCTCAATAAAGTTCCCTCAGCAGTTGGCATAAGAAAAGTAATGCAAGCAAATGTAGGAAAGGTCGATGGGTATAGTTGTGTAGATGTTATGTCTTGAACAGAAAGAAGAGAGGAGAGGAGAGGAGAGGAGAGGAGAGGAGAGGAGAGGAGAGGAGGGGAGGGGAGGGGAGGGGAGAGGTGGGGAGAGGCGAGGGAAACGAGGGGGAACACACTGCTGGCTCATGTTTGTGCTCCTTCAATCACTTCCAACTCCTAGTCTTGCCTTTGGCCTGTTTAGAAATATGTTATTTTCTTGGCTGTCACATGCATTAATATATGAAGTGTCTTATACAGTGGGGAACCGCCTTGTATGTAGGTACTTAAATTCGGGAAGGAGAGGAGAGGAGAGGAGAGGAGAGGAGAGGAGGGGAGGGGAGGGGAGGGGAGAGGAGGGGAGAGGAGAGGTAAAAAATGGGTAATTTTGTCTTCCCAAAAGCATTGGTTCCTTCTGTTTAGTGAAAGGATGGGTATTTTATGATGTATAGACATCGCAAGATTCAATGAGAGGTCAAATAGATTGTTGAAATACCTTGGCTACACTTCAGCTAAATTCATCAGAGCTTTGATTTTCTTCATAGAATCATACAATGGTTCGATTTGGAATGGACCTTAAAGATCATCTAATTCCAACCTCTCTGCATGAGCATGTCCATCTCCCAATAGATCAGGTTGCTCAAAGCCCCATCCAACCTGCCCTTGAACACTTCCAGGGATGGGGCTTTCACAGCTTCCCTGGGCAACCTGTTCCAGTGTCTCACCATCCTCACACTAAAGAATTTCCTCCTAATGTCTAATCTAAATCTCCCCTCTTCCAGTTTTGATCCATTACCTCTTGTACTCTCAATACAAGCTCTTGTAAAAAGTCCCTCCCCAGCTTTCCTGTAGGCTCCCTTCATGCACTGGAAAACTGCTGTATTCCCAACGCTGTATCATGTGGTGACACCAAGAGTACCAATATTGCAGAAAATGATGATATATGTCTTGATGCCGACTTTCCTTCCACTGTAAGATGTTACTCAAGCAAGCAGTGACCATCTCTGTGAAGTGCAGGCTGGGGTAAACCCACAGTGCTGGGAGTATGTATTAATGTTTATCTGACAGGTGACAAACCCAAATACATGGCATCTAATGGTGCTTGGTTATTTCAAGTGTGCCTGGTTATTCCAAGGAAGTCACATTGTACCCTCTAATGATTTGGAAATGCCACATGGTAGGATAACATCTCCAATGCAGAGCAGGATGTGTACTTATATACACGTAGATACATATATAGACACACTCATATTTAAAGTTAGAAAGTATCTTTTACTCCTCTCTTGACTATAAAGGGGTAATGGGTGTAAATTGGAGCATAGGAGGTTCAAGGTGAATATCCGAAAAAAAATTTTTACTGTGAGAGTGACAGAGCACTGGAACAGGCTGCCCAGGGAGGTTGTGGAGTCTCCCTCACTGGAGACATTCAAAACCCACCTGGATGCGTTCCTGTGTGATGTACTCTAGGTGACCCTGCTCTGGCAGGGGGGTTGGACTAGATGATCTCTCGAGGTCCCTTCCAGCCCCTAAGATTCTATGATTCTATGATTCTATATGATAAAGGATTTTCTTCTCAGAGGAAGGCTGTTTGATTAATTGCTGTCTAAGTAGACTGACTTTTATTTTTAAATTGAAAGTTAGTTACATTAGTCAGCTGTGGTTGCTAAAGTGTTTCACAAATAGTCTTACAGAGTTAGCCTAAGTTGTTTTTTTTTACATGCATTTACCATAAAATCAGATAGCAGTTGTTAAAAGATTATAAAATGTTATCAAAACATTGTATATATTTGTTGTATTTAATGTTCTCAAAAGAAGTTGATTTCTGGTACTGTGTGAATGACCTCTACAGACATTGCAAGTAGTATGATTGCTGCTTTTCCAGCTTTCCTTGATGAAATCCTTATGATTCACTATATCTTTATTTGAAAGTTCTGCATAGTGTGGTATTTTTTTAGTTTACATTTAGTGTGATTTTGACAATGAAGGATCCAACAGAAATGTCAGCTTTTCTGCTTCTCTGCAGTTCAGTTAGGCTTACAAAAAACACAGGACAAATTAATTTTAGATTGCAGCAAAGGAGCAGTGACATAAACTAACTGAAATGCAAAAGAGGTGAAGTTAACACAAGCTGAATAGCCATTTCTGGTGTTTTCTCTGTGTTGCTTGGAGAAATACCAGGTTTTTTTCCCTTTGCATTACTGATGTTTATCAACTGTATTCTAACATGTGAAGCCCTAATTTTATTCTCTAGAAACTATTTTATATGCTGTGATACTATAGGTGGTTATAAACACATAGTTTATTGAGTTCATTTTAAACCCAGATGCACATTATTCCAGTAACGCTCACAGTTCCATATGCTGTGTATATTACTAGCTGTTTCAGCAGAGACAAAAGAAGAGAAGGTTTTAGAAAAACTATTCTTGTGTAAATCCATCTGGGTTAGCTTAGAGTGCAACATAGACACACTAGTACATGGCTTGCACCGTATGATAAAAGCTGAGAATCCAGTCAGGCAAACATTGAAAATTATTCATTTTGACTCCTTACATTTCTAAGCTACAACTTTTTAAAAATATACAATGTTTTTTTCTACTTTGTACTGAGCAGTACTCACTGGGAATACACAAACTTGCAATACAGACTCATGATGAACTAGAAAATTAAATCTTTCCTGTCATTCCAACCAAATTCAATGAGAGTTCTGCAAAGGAATTGCATGGACACCAAGACTAGGATATTATATGTTGAAAGCAAGAACAAACTAGAGTGGAGTTTATCAAGAGAATCTATAGTTTCTTCTACCTAATTTAGGAAATAAATGTGTTATATATGGCACAAAGGTTTTTTAAAAACCTTGCTCTAGTATCACTTCAGTATTACATAAATTATTTACACATTTAATTTGTCTGCATCCAAATAGGAATGTCCAGCTTAATGAAATTACATTACAATTTGGCCAGTAAATTATTAAAACAGGAGAATAACTTGAAATAGTGTGGTCAGTTATCAAGTATCCACTGACCCCCCTGAGCTACCTATATGTGCTCTTCTGGCTCGTTCCATTCTTAGTATGCTTAGCTTGACCCACCACTAATGACATTGCTTTGGAAGTGGGACACATGGAGAGCATCCCCATATGGGTACTAGTGCTCAGGAGATGGAAGCAGAATACTTTCAAGTATGCACTCTGAGTGAATTAAAAAATCTTCCCCCTGACCAGGAGTTATGACCTCATTCTACTGTAGTTTCTCACCCACAATTAAAAAACTCTCTAGTATCAGCAAGATCCCATTTTTCTGAGGTTCAGCATGTATCTGTACTATGCTAATCCAATCTAACTGGATATTGCTTTACTGTTTCTGTTTTATTTTAGCACTTGTAACAGCCATGTTAGATTGGTCAAATGAGGCAGGAATGGTGATGTGCACGTGGCCTCTGTGTTTGTATGTGTGTGTGAGAGAGAGACAGAGAGAAAGAGGGATAAAAGAAACACCAGAAGACGCTGCAGAGCAAAGCCAGGTTTTAAAGAGTGCTGTTCCCAGCACTGGGTGAAACTGGGGAATGTAGCATTTCTGTTAAGGCCCAAAGACCCACACTCAGATAGACCCTCTGCTCCTCAGCCACAGTGGGGTGGCACCAAGGCTGCAGCCTACAACACGTACTAGCTCTTCCAGCAGCATGGGGAGAACAGCAACAGTTCACCCCTGTAAAATGTATATCCAAAAGTGAGCTCAGCATTGCCAATTAAGAAGAAGCAGAGACATGATGAAGAGGAAGCTGGTCTCTGCTGTCCCCTGCGTTGCACGCAAGTGATCCTGGCCAGAGGGGCACATGCATTATGGTGCTTCTGCATGTGCAGGTATGAGGCTGTGAAGGAACAAAATGGATGGAGAATGAGAGCAAGAGTGTAAAATCAACTTGTTTAAAGATTTAGTTAGAAAATCACTTCCTCTTCCATAAGATCTCACACTTGTGCTTGGTTATTCTGATTTCCCTGTGCTATAGCAGCGGCTGTCTTCAAATCTTCTATTTTCTCTTTTACAGGATTGTGATGCCTTTTGTGAAAACCTGTCTCATGGTATTGCCTTCAGTGCAAATTCTATGGAAGAGCCTGACAGATGTTTGCATCCTCCCGTTGTTTCAGAGCATCGGCCGATGCTTTGCCATGGTTAATATACGCCTGGACCAAGAGTAAACGTCAGGGATGTGACGCTGCTGTAGTGGTAGCTGGTGTTACACCTCTTTGCTAACCTAACATACAAGCACTTAACATTCATTCCAAACTGTAAAATGACAATGGCTGGTTTAAGTGGGAACATGCTATTTTTTTCTAAAACTCATCTGTTTTCAGGGAGAACAGTTTAATAAGTAGGCAGTTTTCACAGCTCACTGTTTTAACAACAGAGTGAACGCCAAGTACGTTGGCAACACTTTATTTTAATGGTACGTGAGTTGCTAGATTGCAGGAGAATTCTCATGGAGGTTTAACAGCCACTGCAGTGATAATGACTGGTGTTACTACTATAAATATTTAAACGGGCTGTGATACCTTAGGTGAAACTAATCTCTAGAGTTTCCCATTGACTTTACTGGCAGTCCACCAGGGATCATTTTTGGCCCTCACTATGCAGAGTTTTGGCCCTCACTTTGCTATTGGCAGTTAAAATGAACTGTTGTGTAATTCTTCTGTATTGGAGAGGAAAAGCTCTCTGGAAGTTTATCCCTTAAAATAAGGTGTTAGCTAATGATTTGGAACATCAGCTAATGAGCTAATGGTCTAACAGAAGATACCCCTGCCCGTGCAGGGGGGTTGGAACTAGATGATCTTTAAGGTCCCTTCTAACCCAAACCATTCTATAATTCTGTGATTCTAATCTGTATATTTTATTTAATGAGAGATTAACTTTGCTGTATATTTTGTACCTTTGTAAATGGCACTTGATCCGTTTTCTTTGAAGCATTATTTCTGTAGTATTGAATTCTAACCAACTTACTAAGCAGCAAGAGTGAGACACTGCAAAAAAATGCCTTCAGAAAATGAAGATTTTAGTTCCTAAATTACGTAGATTTTGATGTGTTGCTGTGCAATTCCAGTATATTAATTATATATTGTTGTGCATAAAAGCAAAGATTACCAGTGTTTTCATACAAGACTATGAAAGAGCTGAAAATATCTGTTTATGAGAAATGGTTTTTTATTAAAAATGGGGTGTAATAAATGCAACCCTGCCTATTTCTATGTATAATCTGTGCAAATATTGTGATATTTAAAATTATAAACACTACACTAGCACTTTACCTAGGTAGAAATCTCTTACAGAAGGCAAATGAGAGTAACTGGTATCCTTCCCTAATTCCCCTCACCTATTGACTTGACTCTCCATGTTGCTTATTTGCTACTTTAAATTGCCACTTTAAAGCCTAAGCCATAAAAAAGTTCTTGCTTCTGCATCTAATATGTCTTTGTAAACCAGAATAACAGAACATATGCAGAGGTACATTAAAATTACATTAGCCTTCTGATGGGCTTATGTTCTGCTTTCTTTAAACACAGCTGAAAAGTTGCAACTGTAAAATGTTTGTACGATTTAGAATGTTATTTTCTAAAATTATTTCACATATTTATCAAACAAGAGATAGAAAATATATATGTATATATATATGAATAATAAAATGTTAGCTTTTTTCTATTTTCACCTTCAGTTTTTCAGGTCTTTCAACTTTTAAAAAGCTCTGAATAAACGTATATATGCTGAACATACAGCATAGAATACTATGCAGTTCTTCCAAAATATGGGAGAGGTAAAATAAATGCTGATCATCAATATGGTTCCACTGTCATTAACTGCATTTAACTTATTTATAGTAGAAAATTATGTCTCTCTGTGGATAACTACACCCAGGCAGAATTGCTTTCTCTGAAGCAGGTCTTTCTGTGTGGAATTTTGGCTATGCTCTTTTTTAGGGGTGCATGTTTTATTTACAGATGAGCTGCTGACTTTTCCTTTTCTTGCTTATTGGCCTGCAGAAGCTAGCTGACACTGTATATTCTTTGTACAATGAGAACACCTTTGTACGTTAAAAAACATTTTTACCATTTGTGTCATTTAGAGAGGGATTCATATGGTTTTTCAAAACTGGATATTAATTACTAGTACCCATGGAAACTTCTCTTGAGTCTTCTGCAAAAATTTAGCTCACTGTTCAGATGTGCTCTTGAAGATACCTTTGTTATGTTAAAAATTGAAAGATCTCTTTTGAAAATAATAAATGGTCAGGCTAGACTTGAATTCTTTTGAGAGTTATTTTCTTTTACAGCATCCAAGGATTTCTACAAAGCTATTTTCCACAGAAAAACATGCCTGTGATTAATTCTTTTTTTTTTAAAAAAAAAAAAGGAAATCAATCAGTACTAATCCCTGTGTCTAAAAGGAGCCCCATAAAAGCCTAAGCTTTCAGGGAGCTCAGGTCTGGATCTAAACTTTGAAAATTAAGCCATTAACTAGAGAAAAGGTTATCATTTTATGTAATGCACTCCTGGATATATGCATTCGTACTGAAGTAATCTGGCTCTAGCTACCACAGACAATCAAGTAGAATGGTTTGCTTTGTTCTTATTTTTGTTTAGGCTTGTTATTAATTAGATCTTTTCACCATTTCTCTAGCTGTTACAAAATTCAAGTAAGCTTGTAATTAAGTAATTAAAGCTGTTAGTTTCTTAAATATTTTACTGCAGTATCTTTCTCTGGAACAGATGTGCTTTTACTATTAACAAAATACCAAAGGGACTGTTAGGGCTAGAGTAAAATAGTAGACACTTGGCAAATATGCTTACTTCAGCCATGAAAGCAGTGAAAAGAAAGTGTGAATATATACACTCCAATACTTAAGTGTGAATCTGCCCCAGGCAACTCTGGCTGGCAAGTTTTCTCTGGATTTTATGGACTGGACAGTTCTGACAGACATCCTGAAGCTCTGCCAGAGCTGATGCTGTCAATAGCTGACAGCACTGTTGGATAACAGGGACTAAACAGGCTCTGGCACTGAATTGTGATCTTCGATGTAGGGGTGGGTGCTTTAAGTTTGTCTCCAATTTGTTTGAAATGTGGACAAATCAGCCCAGCTGATCCCTTAACAGCAACGTACAAATGAGAATTTAGGCAAGAAGGGGAGGCCAGAAACTTAAGTCTCATTGTCTGCAACAAATATAATGAAATGTACACCTGATTCAAGTAATCTACTTTGATATATCTTCTTTCCTTTTATGGAATGGAGAAAATGTTACTGCTCTTACCAAGAGCAGACTTTCCATCATCTGGGAAGTGTAACGAAGATAAATAAATAAAAAGTGTGAGATGTTTTGATTTCAGCCTACCTCTTGTTACTGCAGACCTCAGATTTACAATCATGAGCTGGAGATTCAGTTCTGTCATGCAAAATATTTCAATATCTTGTTTTTCATGAAGATCAAAACTAACATACAGAACTAACGCCAGATTTATGCTTATGCATTTCTCCTTTTAATTCGCAAAGAAATTTAACCTGCCTCCTTAGGAAAGTGATTTCATTAAATCCTTCTTGTCTGACTCTAGAGCCTATCTTTCCTCACCCTAGTTGTTCACCATATAAATTGGAATAAATTCCTTACAAAAAAAATGACATAATAGTAAATGAGCCTTTTCTCACCTATCCAAAAAGCTCAGTTACACATACACAGACTGAAAAGTTCAGAACATCCCTGCAGCTCTGGGACCTCAGACTACACACTCATATTTAGTGGCAGCCAAAAAATGGTAAGTCCATTAGTTTTAGACTGTGTGATAATTCCTCCACCTGCAGAGATAAAACTAATACTGCTAAGCTGTAATAAAGCTTTCAAAAATAACTGGAAAAATATGTAGTTTGTTTTTTAAAAAATAACACTGCAAACAGAACAAGGTCAAACACCAGACACTCTACTGGTGGTGTCTGTTAGTGCACAGTGCTCATGAAAATTAGATCTGAAGACCTCCTGTGAGTATACTGAACCCCTACTCATGCTTTAAAAACTTGAAGTACTTTCTTCATGCCGAGATTGATAACTGAGAGGAGCATTTACAAAGACTAATTGTAGCCTGGTGACAGTAATATTTTAAAGCTTATTGCAACAAAAATAAAATGTCTTCTGTATAGTCAATTCAGAGGAGCTAAGATAGGTTCCTTCTCTGAATCAGCTTCCAGAGAAGACTCTGCACTTATCGATGTAGAATGTTTGGCTTAGCTTGTCTCCTTCGCTCCGCTACAGAAGTTTTATTTGCTACAGAAATTGGGCAGGCCTATGACCATCACCTACTTTAGGTGTTTGGTTTTTTCTGTTGTCTGGCTTCCCTCTCCAACTGCAAGTGGAAGAGAGAAGGACACCTTCTCAAGGAACTGAATTAGATCCTACTATAGACACTTACATGGAATAAAATTTAGAGAATTACACTTTTATTTCAAGCTTCAAGGAAAACTTGTCTATTTTGTCAACAGTTTAGTAAGAGCTGCTTTTTCACCTTGATTTGTATTTTATACTATCAGAGCTATCACAGTGCTACAACTATAAGCTAGGGTTGGCCATGAAACACTTGAACAGCAAACATCTGTGACAAGTCCCACCCTACATTAGCCTCAAGGTGTGGGTCTTTAAGCCCCATTAGTGAGACTAGTTCTCACAATCTGATATTTCTATAAGATACCTGAACAGTTAATAATATGCTAGAACTGATGAATGGTACAGAAGTGTTGACATGGACCAGCGTTCATGATCCAGGTCAGTATTTGCCAAGAAATTCGATACTGAAAAGGGCTGAGAAAGGAGTGACTTGATTTGCGCAAGGTCTGTCTGACAAAATTAAAGCTTTCAATCTATTTGCCTCTCCAGCCAAGGCAATTACCAGATATCTTGATCAAGACCTACAGGGACAAGCTCTAATAAAAGATGTACACACCTACCGCAGGACTGAGATGAGAGTCAGACACTTGGATCCAAAACTGCAATCCCTGCCCAGCTGCCACCCAACCAGGGACGTGTCTAAACTCAGAAGGCACCTCCTTCTCATGTAACCTACCCCCAGTGCCCATAGTTTTACTTTGGTCGTGCCCAGAACTGCCCTTGTTTGAGCAACCTGGCATCTTACTCACATCTAATCCTAGTCAGAATCCCAAAAGAAGGGAAAACAATGCCTTGGACCCCTTAAAATACACTTACTGTACATCAGCAGAATAGGGCACTTCCCAAAATATGCTTTTCCAGGAATTTGTCCAAATACATCAGCACACCTCAGACAGGCAAAAAATGATTATGAGTCTCTCAAGTGTTGGATTACTTCTAGCCCTCAAGCTATTGTGAAATGTTTTACGGCAGCAGCATTTTCACATAAAGAGAAATCAACCCTAGCTAGAGGTTGTGAGATGGAAGGAATGTGAGGAGATTTCACCATGTATTTGGTAAAACTGCTCCTTTGCTGCAAGGAGCAAACAGGTCAAATAACAAATGCGTAACATGGAAGTGCTGGTGATGAGGGGCACCCATCTCAGTGGAAAAGTTCTGATCCGGTGACTTATAATTTAAAATATAGAAATCCTCTAGGGAGTGGGGACAGAATGACCACCATGAATCCTCCAGGGCTGCTAGTCTGTAAATTATAGAATGAGAAAAACATTGGCTACATGTTAAACCCATCCCAATGCTTATTACGACGCAGCAGGATGAGGGCAATAGCATGGCTGATAAAAGCTCACTATGAATAGTTCTGGCAGCTCAGGCTTTCATCCAGCAAAACATCCAAAACAACGCATAAATGGATGCTCTTGAGCAGTTGAACAGAAGAGACTAAAAAGGTGATCTTCCTCTCCTAAGCCTCAGATTTTAAGTGCTCTGCATAAGGCAGGCTGCTTGCTAACAGCCTGTTACCTGACAGCCTCACTGCTGTTGAAACTATACATAAAGAACACTGTTTCCCAGGGCTGATTCTGATCTTGCTGACATTGGAATATAGCAGGAGTATTGCTAATACCGTAATTGGAATAATTACACAAGCTTCAAAAAAAAAAAAAAGGGGGGGGGGGAGGTGGGGGGAAGGGTTGAGGGAAAGGGAGTGTTTGATATCAAAGACACTTGATGAGCAGTCATGCAGATTGAGTTGTTTCATTACTCGTTTTCTGACAGTTTTTTGAGGAATATTGTCCAATTTTATTTTTTTTTTTCTTTTCCCTCTGACTTCTGGGAAGAAATGTTTCCTACCTAGTCCAAAACCCTTCCTCTTCTCAAAATGGAAAGAGAAAAAAACAGCTCATACCCTGCACATACTTCGCTCCATGTTGGAGCAAGTTCTCAAATAATGTAATCCTGAGGTTTCAAAGTTCAATTAAGGCAAGACCTTGGAACTATAAATTTTTTAAAGTTAGGCGTTAAATACCTAAGGCATACCTAAGGTATGATGGAGAAAGAAGAAAGGCAGGGAGGTGGCCAGCCAAGGTAGCATGTAGTCCTGGGCTACTAAAGACCCAGCAAAACTCAATGAGAAGGCAGTTTTGGTGGCATTTCCAAGGCCAGGTTGGGTGTCTACAACCCCTGGCAATTTTTGGCCACCCCCAGACAATCCATTCATAGTAACTGAGACAAGAACCAGGGCTTTTGCATTTTCAGATGAATCCTGTAAGCCTTTACCAGGCCCTTTCCAGCAAAGCTATACTTTTGCTCTGTATGTAATGGGAGCTCCTTGCAGAACTCCTGCTTTCATCCATGCCAAGTCTCTGGCTAAGTTAGAGTGCATTTCCTCACACAGCAGTGCTAGAGGCAATAGGCCATGGCTGTCTCCCTGTCCACCTCTGCACATGTAACTTCCTCACTCTTACAACTTGGTAGTATCCATGACATTTTCTTCTCTGTATGCTGTCTTCTTGGTATTCAAGCTCAAGTGAGCACTTCAAAGGTTCATCAGATATGCATCAGATATGCATCCCATCTCATGAAGTCTGTAAATTCCATCAGCTTCCAATATTTTTCTACCTGCAGTAGTGTTGCACAATTCAAGTATTTCTTTTAAAGGGGGCTGTAGTTCTGCAGAAACTACTCCAGGACCAATCCAGCTCTTCAAATTAACAAATCTCTTTTTTTTTTTTTTTTTATGTCATCCTTGAGGTCTACAACCCCTGGCAATTTTTGGCCACCCCCAGACAATCCATTCATAGTAACTGAGACAAGAACCAGGGCTTTTGCATTTTCAGATGAATCCTGTAAGCCTTTACCAGGCCCTTTCCAGCAAAGCTATACTTTTGCTCTGTATGTAATGGGAGCTCCTTGCAGAACTCCTGCTTTCATCCATGCCAAGTCTCTGGCTAAGTTAGAGTGCATTTCCTCACACAGCAGTGCTAGAGGCAATAGGCCATGGCTGTCTCCCTGTCCACCTCTGCACATGTAACTTCCTCACTCTTACAACTTGGTAGTATCCATGACATTTTCTTCTCTGTATGCTGTCTTCTTGGTATTCAAGCTCAAGTGAGCACTTCAAAGGTTCATCAGATATGCATCAGATATGCATCCCATCTCATGAAGTCTGTAAATTCCATCAGCTTCCAATATTTTTCTACCTGCAGTAGTGTTGCACAATTCAAGTATTTCTTTTAAAGGGGGCTGTAGTTCTGCAGAAACTACTCCAGGACCAATCCAGCTCTTCAAATTAACAAATCTCTTTTTTTTTTTTTTTTTTAAGTCATCCTTGAGGTGCAGTAGTGCTGAACAATGGGTCAAAATCTTCAAATTTATGTGCAGGACACTGACTAATGGAAAAACTTTCCAAAGTATGAAAACAAAGAACTGTCCTGCAGAGCTTTTTTCAGATGGGTTGAAAATTTGCAGACTATCCTTCAATCCACTCATTCGACCCAAAACACACAAGTAAATACTTGGACAGCTGAAAATATTTTAATGATGGCCTAAGTGAATTATTGCATCAATAAGAAACTACAGATACTTTTTGAAATACAACTACCTTGGAAAGTTGGAAAACATCCATCCAAAGCATTTATTCTAAGGTTTATTAGCAATATAAACTCTTCACTACTAACTGATGACCATATCAATAATATGTGTCCATGTGGACTGCCTTTTCAACAGGTGCAGTTACGTACATCTGTGGATCTGACATCCATCTCAGCCAGTGGCCTTGTACGAGGTCATTCTTCTGTTTAATTGTCAAAGCCAAGTATACTGCAGTTAAGAATTTTCTACTTCTGTTGCTGCAATTCTGTGCTAAATGGCACAACACCAAGGTCACCATTTTTCTGTTAATGCTTGAACGACGGTTTGGTTTCCTAACAGAAAAACTGATGGCTGCACACACACACACACACACACACACAAAAGGGCAAAATATAGCTCATGCAAGATGGTTCAGGTTAGGGTTGCAACGGCACTAAATGCTGATGTGTGTAAATTAGAGATCTATAGTGCCAGTGCAACCCTACCTGAACCATCTTGGATACACTGATGAATACATACAGCTTTTACACCAACATGTGCCCTGAGCTTACAAAGGACCTTGAGAACAGACCATGGCAAAATGACAGTGTCCCAGCACGCCTCTTTGAAAGTAAATCCCAGGGGCTAATATGCATGGCAGACACACATAGGTCAGTCTCCTCCCCGGGGAAATATAGTACAGTTAAAGTGCAGGACTGTTAAATATTTGCATAGTTTTGAAATGAACCAGTTGAGAAAATCTCCTCCATCCCAAGCATGTCCAAGTTTCCACAATTGTTCCTGGGGCAGCGACCATTATGTGTAAACTATTGTCAATGCCGGGGGAAGAGGGGGGAGGGAGGGGGGAGCCCTACAAACGCCTCGCTCACTCTGGATGTGAAACACAACTAAAGCTTTCCATATCCTCATTGCTCCCTTGCCCCACCTTTTCCCCTCGCCTGCCTCCCCCCCTCCCGGTCCGGC
>NW_009954407.1:1898676-1925781 GCF_000747805.2 Chaetura pelagica
GCGGGAGAAGGGCGGGCGCCTCGCAGAGGCGGGTCGCGCCGCATCCTCCGTCGGGCCGCCCTGGCTCTCCCTGCAGGGCGGGGGTTTGCGGGCAGCCCTGGGGGGGAAGGGCGCCCGGCCCGGGGTCCTGCAGCTGTGGGCGGGCGGGACATCCCGCCTGGCACCGAGGGAGCGGGGAAAATGTTGCATGACCTTAACTAACACCGGTAGAGGGATTTTCCTTCCCTCGGGCACGCATGGAGGAGGCAGGGCAGGGAGATGGCACCAAACAAGTGTGAGTCTGAGGGAGCTGCGTTGCCGTGCGAGGCCTGCGGGACTCTCCCTAAACCAGGTGGGGGCAACATCAGAGGTCCTGGTGCTCGTTTGGATCTGTGTCCTTCTTTTGTTTTCCTTGGTTTTTTTCCTTCCCTCGTGAAATGATAAATAGAAACAATCTAAACTAGGTCTAACTGTGCCCTCGTGTAGATTTTTTTTTCTTCAGGTTTTTAATTCAGACTTTGACTGCTTTGACAAGTCAGGGCCAATGGAGATTTTTGCTTCAAGTCACTTTGGTCAGAAAAATCACAGAGCTGGTTCTTCCCTTAGCAGAGAAATTTTATACTATCTATGTGAAAATTGAGGATGCTGTCATCTGGGCTTGTAGAACCTAAGAAAAACAAGACTTGCCCAGTCGTGGGTGACTAAACCATGAATTGGCTTATTTAGTGTCCAGCAGAGTCAGTGTGTGCACTTCACCATGTTTGTTGGTCAGGAAGACCCATTACTGAAAAAGAGAAATATTGCATTGTTTCCAGAGAGTCAAAAAGTTGGACTCTGGTCCTGGAATGTATGTCACTGAAATAATTCACGCTATGTGTAGACAAAATAGCAAAGTCCCAAGTAACCTCAAATTCCACTGGCTGCAGCACAATTTGAAGGTGCTCATTATAACTAGACGTTGTGCTGGATCAATGCTAAGAATTATCCCTCAGAGCTGGCTATATTTTTAAGGAGCCATTGGCAGCTTTGCCATCTAGAAAGAAAAGCATAAAGTTTGTATTTTTAAAGAAAAAGTCACCTGTGTACCTAATGATACAAAACTGCCATTAAAATGGTTGATTTCAAAAAGGAGAGAGCAATTCTTTTTCTTCTACCCATGGAGGAGCAGCTGGGCAGAAAGGGAATAAGGAGCTGAAGAATGAGACTGCATCATGTCTTATTGCGTACATCAACAGAAGAAGTCCCCAAAGCAACCAAACCTTCTGAGGATGAGTCATAGCCCCCAAGCAAGTCAGAATCCGGGTGTCCACAAACTTAACTAGGGAAGGAAAAATCCTGCTGGGAAGAAAGGGAGACCACTGATGGAAAAACCTCCTAACTAACTTGAAAGAAACTGGAGTGTACAAAGCCGATCTTGCCCTCTCTAGCTCCCACAGGGGCAGTGATTAAGAAGGTTTGTTACATCCAGTCATCCAAAAGAAAGTTGTAATGAATTACAGGAATGGAAAAACAATCTTTTCAGTTCATCATTTTGAAGTAGTAGTGGACCAACACATTTGCTGAAAACCAGCAAAGAGCCAGAATACTGGTACCACCTCTGTGTCAGCAGGTGAACTCCTGATACTGCATGTAGTCACATCAAGACACAGGAATGTATCAAAATAAGTTTGATGTTAACCAGACAGGATCCGTTTTGCATCATAAAAACTGCAGTATTTGTAAAACATGGATATCATAAAGCAACATTTGTCTCTTTTGTTAAAAGAACAAATAAGAATTATTTTTATTTTTTTAAGTATTTTGTGAATCGGTCCAACCTGAAAAAGAGAGAGGAATTTTGCCACAATTTGAGTTATTTGGCCACTGCTTTCAGATTCAGCCTATTAGATGTAGCAATAAAGGTCAGACCCAGTAGCTAGGGGACAGGCTTGGATTGGGTTGAAAGTACACAGGTACCTTTCTTACTTCAGCTATAAATTATCCAGGCAGAGTGTAAAACATAGACTTGTATAGCAAAAGGAGTCCCCAGTCTCAGTCTGTTACTGAAAGTCAGAGGAAAAAAAAATGTTCGGGAGTGTTACAGAGCCAGAATGATGGTTCAGGCTTAGCTCAGTTTTGTTTAGAGCCCTTGCGTTTTTCCGGATTCAGAACCTTCTGCTTTATAGCCAGCATTTAATGCATTTCTTGCCACTTGACTATGAGGCACAATAGCATGGAAACTGGGGACAAATCAGTCAGCCATGAAACAGAAATCATTAGACAGAGAACGAGGAATCTGCTCTGTAAGCAGCTCTGTAAAAGGCTTCAGTGTTGCCTGCATTCAAATACGTCCCATAGCACATTTTAAAATAACCCTTGCTTGTTCTCCTCTTGTTGAACACACAGCACCTGCTCAGCTTCCTCTGCAGCAGGTAGGTAGTGCAGGCAGCAATAGGGTGAAGACCCAGGCAAGAGGGAGAGACCTAGTTTGGTACTTGCATAAAACGAGATGCTTTATGCCAAAGTTATGGGTGACCTCAACTTTGCTTACAGTTTATCTTCAAATTAGCTACCAAGTGGAAGTTAAGTGCTGAGAGGTTTCCAGAAATACGTGGTGAATCAGTGTATTTCTGTTCAGAGAGGGGTGGCAATGAGGTCTTGCCTCTGAGGTCTGCAGGTAGCAGAGTTGGCAGCTCTGTGCTGGAGGAAGCAAAATACAGTAAAATCACCAGAATTTCCTTCCTGTTCTGATTCCTTCAGTGGGGAGCAGAAAGGAAGGAGTTTCTTCCTCATACGACGACCCTCATACATCATCTTAGCAGGGGGAGAACATGCAGCAGCAGTCATGTGCTTTGAGGCATTGGCTTGTGAAGTTGGCTAGTCATGCAAGGGGAGAATCTAGTGAGGAAGAAACAGTCTCTGTGCACCTGGGAGCTCTCCAGGAGTCAGTCTGGTAATTATACAGCTATTTATCTCACAGTTATATCTATTTCATATGTCATTCACTGGACGATTATGCTCTTGGATTTGAGTCCCACATTTTTTGTTCACATGTGATGAGACACAACAAACAGGACAGAAAGCAAATAGGTTTTTTTTCTGTCATTCGTTTCCTGATTATGCAGGATTCACATTAAGGTACCTGAAATTCAGCCTTTGCTCTTCCTATTTCCCAATACAATATTTATCTTTTCCAAAATATGTCTAAATTACAGCCTTCCAACTCTTTGGAGTTCAAATTTTCTCAAAGTATCAGTAGTCAAGTCTGCACAAAGTTTACTGAATTTGGAAGACGTGGAGGAGGGAAATAGTATTGCTGCAGCTTGCACTTCTCAGTCCTTCTTTGCTCCTTGCTTAGGATGGGGATGGACCTTGCAGCCAGCCAACCTTGTAAAGTCTACTCCTTTGGGTCTACTGAGGACCAAACATGCATTCACAGCTGCAGCCAGATTACAGTTTTTTCCTACAGTGGTGTGCCAGGAAGGAAGGCCTGTGCCTGGTCTACCATCCAGAACGTTATTATTATTTTGATTTAAACAACTGGTGTCTATCTGCTATTTGTTGCGTAAGAGTACTTTTCTCCCTGGAAAAAAAAAATCCAGTACTTGGCTATAGATGGAAGGATGCAGAGCTTTTGTACCAAGGTTTAAACAGTTCTGTATTTGTGCCGACCACTTAAAGCTAATGCAGTTCAGGGCAATTCAGCTCACTGCAAGGAAAAGTCTGGAATTTTTAGTCAGATGTTGATAGATACCATAACACACTCATGTAGGCATTAGGGAAGAAAGTATTAGTCAGCCATTTAAGAATCATTTACAATTTCTGTCACTCTCTAATAAAAAGAGAGGTTTTTTAAAAAAACATTTGCCATTTTATTTAGCCCTTCACAGTTACAGTCCTTCCCTGTTGTTCTTAGCAGGGTGTAAGATGCACAGAGAGATAACTAAGCAGAGCACCTCCCATCTCCACACCTGAGAACCTCTTGGAAGGGAAGCAGGTGTCATTCCCTGCTCTTTTCATATGAGAGGGCTGAGACATTGAGGGCTGTCACTTGGATGTGACAGCAGGCAACAGCTTGGGAGGAACAGAATTCTGCTCTTCAGCAGGGTAAAACATGAGAAAAGCAGCTCAGTCAGGTGGGTTTTTTTGAATCAAGGAAATAAATTAAATTGAATGCAGATCCTCTTTCCGTGTTCTCAGATAGAGTTACAAGTCCCTTAAAAAATAGGAAAATATACATTTAAATACATCAATCTCAATATATAATATATAAATACATTTTTATATGTAAAATATGTGTGCGTGTTCAAATCAAGCTTGTCATCTGGGCTCTTGCTGTTGGCAGTGATGGACACTAGATGCCTCTGGAGGCAGATTTACATCACAGAGTTTGGGCATAACCATACAACAGACTGAGTGATGTACTCAAAGGGCGTATTTTCTCTCCCTTGAAGACAGATGTAGTTTAGACACAACAGCTTGCTTTTACACATCTGTATTTTAATGCAATTATTCTGAAACTCTGTGTCATGTTAATGTCCAGCTGTGGGGTTTAGATTTAGAATGCAAGAACAGTCAAACATTTTACTTTGGCTACCCACATGATACAATTGTTTCAAAATACTTCTCCCCAGGCTAGTCTAGGAGTGAGAGATAAAAACTTTAGTCATGAATGCCAGTTTATATGACAGCTGAGCAAGGTTTTAGAGTTCTGAAAAACAGTTTTCTTGCATGTTAATTAGGAGTTCCTGGACATGGAGTTTGTGGATGTCCATAAGATTGCAGATTATAATGGCATCTGTTCTAACAAAATCGTCTTTCTCAAAAAATGTGTTTGTGTTTAAGCTCATAGTCTTATTAAAGCCTTATGCACTGTCTTCTTGCTTAGCATGATGAACATGACTCATAAGCCCACAGGAAAATATTCAGTTGATGGCCATGGGTCAGAGCCAATGATTCAGCATGGATGTCCCCATTGTTAGAATTTCTTGGATACCCTTACATTCATACCCATACAAACAGATAGTTTCTGTTTCTGATAAATTCAACAGAATTTAGACTATACATTAGAAAATGTTAAAACAGTTTGAATTAATTTTAGCATTTTTAGCCCACTATATGGGTAGAAATGGTATCTGCTCTTGCAGTGTGAATGGATGTCTATGCAAAAAAAAAATAGTGTTGAAATCCAAAACTCTCCAGAGAGAAGAGGGAAAATGTGTATAATATAGTGATCTGTCCACGAGGTCCCTAGTGAGAATTTGATCTTTGTTGTATTTTAGGCAACAGAGAGAAGAAAATACAAATTAACTTGGATGATTCTGTAAAACTTGTGATCTCTGGAAAACTGGAGAGAGTTACAGTTCTGAACTAAGATAAGTTTGTATGTCCCAGGGCTCTCAGATACCCTTGTAATACACATACAGTGGAATGAAATCTACATCGGCAATTGATTTTCTGAGCTTTTTGATACAGAACTACCATCTCTCTTCTATTTTCCAGACAAATGACACTAATAAAAATTGTCTTGGACTAAAAAGGGCTTATTATTTTGAAGATGGAAGATGAGCTATTCTATTTAATTTCATTTTATTTATTGCATGGCAGGTTTAATTCAGTATCTTTTATTTTTTTCCTGGCAGATTTCTTATGAAAATGTCCTTTGATAGTTTCAAAACAGGCTATGAATTTTATGCAATGTATTTCTTCTCGGAAATCATGTCATCAGCTTAGTATTCAAACCCACAAATAGTTTCAGTACCATTATCCCTATTCTAAGGAGCACATTAATTGATAAAACTTTCACTCAAACATTATTCAATATTAGTTTTTATTCAAGGTAGTAGAGAAATTATGCTACAGGTGTTAGTGGGGCTGTACAAGGGTGGAGTTTGTCCAGTCTTCTACTCATCTGGACCATGTATCTTATATTCAAATAAATGCAAACTGATAAATTTAGCTTTGTCGATAAGAAGTTAGAAGATTCTCTCACAGCTGAAGGTGAAAGCATCACATTCCCTGTCCAGACTCTCCTTGTGCTGAATGTATAGTCTGATTCCAAAAAAGGCTGAAGGAATCTCATAGATTGATTGCAACACTTCTTCTGTCAACTTTGAAATCCCTTCTCAGAATTCAAAAACAATGCCTTTTTTTCCTCAGATTAATTATTAATCTCAGACCAGGTTAATATCTGCTGTAGACCTCAGCCATAAGTCTGGTGTTTTATGAAGTCCAATCTCATATATCTCTGTTCCAGTGCAGTTTATGAGAAAACAAGAACTGTAGGCAAATGATGCCATGATTTTTAGGAAATGCTAAAGAAACAGTTACCTCATATTTAGGACCAGTAGCTTAAGATCTTCCATAAGAAAGACAATTTGCCAACAGAAGTACAGAGGTATGTTTTTTTAAAAGAACTGATAAGCAGCTGGGCATCTGAGGGAAAAGGTGAGAACAAGTTCCACAGATTTACTAGAAAGTATTTCAGCAATTGACAGGAATGTGTATGTGGGTCGTCTACCCAGTGAAGAGTTTCCTCTCCTTTGACTCACTTTACACATGATAGAAAAAAACAAAAAAAAAAAGGAATTCCAGATCTAAAGCACCCTCCAAAGGTGCCCATCTCTTTCCACATACTACTGGAGTCCAAGGTCACTGTATAGCCTTTCCCATTAGTGCTTAAATTTAGAAAGCTTGAAGGTAGAGCAAATTCTAAAAAGTTATACTTAATAGCTGTTTATTACCATAGTAGCAGGTCTGTAAACCTGCACTGAAGGCAATATAATGATTCCTTCATACACAATTAATTCATAAATCTATTTGTATATTGAAGATGTATTTATACAATATGTATAATAGAAAAATAATACAAAAATCTATTTACACATTTCATTTACTTTTATTAACATTTCTGGAAGCAATAAAAGAATTTCCATTATCTTTAGTGTAGTCAAAACTTCACTTGGTGTTCATGTTGATGAATGAACAGATGGACAGATGTATGTGGATATACACAGACATATTAGAGTTCTTTGCTAAAGTAGTTATTTCAAACAAGAAACTGTGAAACATGAGATATAATAAAATAGAGAAAGCTTCTTAAGAGTTTTTCTTCAGGAGAACTGCAACAACCTCCCAGCAGCCCAGTTTCCAGGGAGGATAAGGGCCACTTTGTTTTCTGATTGCTTACTCCAACAACATCAATGTATTTTCCAAGGAACTGGCTGACATGATATCCCCACCTGCACAGGAAGTTTCTCTGTATTTCAGAGGAGTCCAGATGTCTTTCCTTCAGCTGGACTATGTTGAGACAGGACAGGCAAGTGCTTCAGGAATACAACTCTGGAGAATGGCTCGTTTCTGCAGCTCTGACCCATTGGCACCAGCCACATTTTTCTCACAAGTATTTCCACAGATTTTGGTGAGCCTGCCCATCTGATAAAACACAGTCCACCACCAGGGCTTTTCTGGCATGTAATCAGTAATTCAGCGTGGGCAGGGAGTAGGGGGTTGTTCTCTCAGTGGTTAGTAGCAAATTATTTTTTTGGCTGTTTTCATTGATTTTTCAGTTTGTGAAATGGTGAAGTGCGGTCATGATGTTTTTCTAAGTGATGGTATTATTTAAAATTGTTCACAACCCATTTGAATATTTGTTATGTGTGCAGTAGGGGTCACTCCTGACCAGACTGGTTTTCTTCCCTGCCAAAAGGTGTGTAGTCCCTCAACTCTACTTTCCAACATTAATATGCTTGTTTGTTAAAGCATTGTTTGCTTTTCTGGCATACTCTATAGTGCTCAGAAAAGAGTCACTGTTTCCATTAAGAGATCTGCTGGCAGAACACTTTGCTTGCCATATTATGGAAAGCAGGCACAGGGAGACAGGGAATATAAGGCAAATGCAGTGGTCAGTGTAAGCAAGTCACTGGAGTGGAACAGTTCTGCTTGCTTGTTAAAGGTTTCATTTACTTTGGAATTATTTGTTTCTCATTTTTCTGCACTTAACCAGCCTTACATAAAAACTATGGTCCTGGCCATCTGCAGTCACAGCATATCTTTTTTACTGCAAAGGAGTGAGTCTTGTGCCTGCTGATCTGGCCAGTCCCCAGAAGACCAAGTGTGTTTTGAAGACAGCATTCAAGGTTCACAGGCAGAGCCTAATCTTGCTGCAGCCCAGCCTTGGGGGACTTGCAGGGTTCCCTTGTCAGATGCTTGCCACCATGTCAAGGTCATTTCTTGTCTTGTGATGGAACTGATTGCATCTCTGAATGGTGCTGGATATTAATGTTTCGTAGTCACCTATGCTATACCCTGAGGCTCATGAATACTCTGGAACAGAAGGAGTTTTGCCTTTACTGCATGCCTGACAGCACCTAATGTTGAAAACAATGATTAGTGATGAAATAGAACATCGAGGCATAACGAAGCTCTGTGTTTTCAGGAGCAGAGTACCATCTTCTCTGCTACAGGTAAACAATTGCCAGATGGAGATTACACAATGCTCTTAAAAGCATGAACAGGTCTGCTAATGTCTGAGAGGTGAGGGGAAGGGAGAAAAGCAGCTTTACTCCCATAAGCCCAAACATCCCCATGGTCTTTCCCTCAGATTCAGCAGAAAAAAACCTTCTATGCTTTTTTCATCATTTTCTGATGTACTGTGGCAGTGGTTGGGAAGACAATGATCAGCAGACATGGAAACAGTATTTCATAGGGTCAAGAAAACATCTAGATGTTTGGTTGATATCACTGATCTAACTGAATGGCTGTGAGCTTATTGCTTGAATTTTTTTCTGCTGCTATGATGTCCGTTGTTCTCCAAGCACTGTATTTGACAATTTTTAAGTTCCAAATAGTACATGAAAGTACAAAAACTAATAATGACCTTCTATACTCATTCATTTTCTTATTTTTAATAACATACACCATGGCCTTCACTGAAGTTAGCAGTGCTGCACCTGTCCTGAACATCAGTTCCCGAGTGTGACTCATGCCATAGAATGAGAGCCACAAAGATAAGTAAGAGAGTTGAACATCTCCCTTATGAGGAGAGGCTGATGGAGCTGGGTCTCTTTAGCTTGGAGAAGAGGAGACTGAGGGGCGATCTCATAAATGTTTACAAATATGTGAAGGGTGAGTGTCAGGACGATGGAGCCGGGACAAGGGGCAATGGATGCAAACTGGAGCATAGGAGGTTCCATGTGAATATCAGGAAGAACTTTACTGTGAGAGTGGCAGAGCACTGGAACAGGCTGCCCAGAGAGGTTATGGAGTCTCCTTCACTGGAGACATTCAAAACCCACCTGGATGTGTTTCTGTGTGATGTGCTCTGGGTGATCCTGCTGTGGCAGGGGGGTTGGAATAGATGATCTTTCGAGGTCCCTTCCAACCCCTTGGATTCTGTGATTCTGTGATAGGTTTCTGTGACTTGACATTTTGTCATCTTTTATACATTTTCTTTTGCAGAATGTTTCTTTAGAATGCATCAGTAAAACTTGCAAATTGCATTTACTACAACAGAAAAAAAATATCGTATCTGTTTTTTTCTGTATCTCTGTTTCAAGTCTTACAGGGACATTGTAATATGGTGAAACAATATTATACTTACAGTTTTGGTATCAGGGAAAAAATGGTATAAAAACAGCACAGAGCAAATAGTAAAGACAGTTTCCATACTGTCTGCTAAAAATGTAAAATAAACTAGCTTGTGACTTTTCCCTGCGTAACTATACATTCAGAGTCGACTATAGCCTTGGTCTGACAGAAGACATGAGCATATTGACATAAGTGGGACAGTTCACAATTTTCAGGTTGTGTGCATATATTTTTGCCTGATCAGAGGTATTAATGGTGGTTCAAGAGAGATCCGGTAAGGACCTAAGCATCCTTTCACTGTCTTCCAAAGGTACTGATAGCATTCAAAAACGTGGGGATCCTCGGCACCTATTTGAGTTTCTCCTCTGTAGAGTAGTAGTGGTGCCTGTCTGTGCAAACTGCCTGCTCTGAGCACAGTAGCAGAACAAAGCTACAACACACAAAAGATTTGAATAATTGCAGCTACGATCACAGACATGTAGATTAGATCAAACCCCCTATAAAATGTTGATGGCATTAATAATTAATTTTTTTTTTTCTGATAGCGCCAACACAGTAGATTTTTCAATTTAATGGATATTATGTACCTCAAAGAACAAACTTTCAAGGAGAAGCACAACTGGTAAGTGGGCAATTTGAAGTTGCCATTTAACACACCTTCCCAACCTGCCAGGTTTTGATACCTAGGGACTAAAGTAGCAAGGTCAACAGGTCATCTCTTTTTGCATGTAACTCATGTATCAAGTCAGTTGGGATTTTTGAAAGAAACAGTAACTTCACTCTGCTAAGCTTTTATTAGTTAATAGGTTTTTTCTTCAAACAGACTTTGAAAAAAGAAGACAAATTGCCCATACCATTTCCCTTTCTTGTAAATAAATCTCTTTTAGAATCAAAGCAGGTTCCTTAATTTCCTGATACAAGTTTAAGAAACATATGCAGAGCAAAAGAACCTGTGGTAAGTAGCAGAATCAGACAAAAGCTTCAAGCAATGTAAAAGCTGGCTTTACCAAACTGAATAGTAGGAAACAAAGAATAGCTGAAGTCAGGAAGTGTATTGTAGGCATGGAACAGGAGTTGATAGTGTTTAATGGCTTTGGCTAAAACAGGAGGCTGAAATGAGTTATTAGCATCCCTTAGAGGGTCAAAACAAATTTCCTTCACTTCTAGTGAACGTGCCTGTATATTCGTTAGCTTGGCAAATAACTAATGTGATCTCACAGCACACCCTGACAGCGCTGGAGGAACAAACTGCACACTGAACATGCAGTCTACCCAACAAGACTTGTGCCTAACCTAATCATGCCTTTGGGTAGACAAAACAGAGTTCTTCACAGATCTATGTGCACGTGATGCTTTGGCAAAAGTGGTCTCGGCAACAATACCCTAAAAAAGGTGTCTTACCCATGCAAGCCAGTTAGACTCATTTCCAGAAATCAGTGTCTTTCTTCCCTAGGATTGTATTTCTGGCCACTTCTCTTTCTCCTGTCAGTCCTATTTTTACTTTACTTAGTGCAATTGGAGTCCCATTACCAGTCTGATGACACTCACCATCAGTGAGTGCTACTGAACTGAAAACCAGAGGAGGGTAATAGGAGGGCCTGAGGAGTGAGTAATTCCAGTGATATAAATGTAACCCATAGCAAGGCAAAATGCATCCAGTCACCCATTTCTCCTGCTGCTTGTGGAGGACTGATCCCTGTGAGTTAAAAACAGGATCTTTCATGGGAGTGGTTCAGTGCAGGAAGAATCTGGGTGATATCTCAGTTCCTGCAGCATAAAGACTTTTCTGTACTGCCTAAACAGTGAAATAAATAGAGCATTTCCCAGCCAGTGGATCTGTACGTGATCTCTTAGCAGCTGAGAAGAGCCCAGATCACTTTAGCTCCTTGCCTGTCTTTATTTAGACTGCACACTGGTGTGGGTAAGTGTGGTTTTGGGACAGCACCGCAGAGGTTCGCGTTCCAGTCACGGCTGGACTCTGGACATGTACCTCATTTCATAACGTTCCTATGGCTTTCAGGGTCATAGCAGCTTCATTTTAACACTACTCAGCTGAGAGTTTTTAGAGTTGCCGGGCTATTTTTCTGTCTTCACGCTCAAGTTCAGTTTGGTATCTCCCTTATTTAAACTGGAGCAATGTAGAACATGAGACTTGAGGAATACTGAAATGGGAAAGATGTGGTAGTAGGACATCAGTTATGACTTTTCGAGCACCATCTATGCATCTTCTGTGCATTGGCAAAAACATACCAAGAGCTGTTGAAATTGCTCCAACAGAGTAACCTCTTGACAATTGTTCATGAATACACCTCTGCTATCATCTCACAGACAGACTAATTCCTTTTAAGACAACTGTGCATGATTTGAGCTGGGAAATCCTGGCCAAAGATATATAAGTTCTAATATTAGCACCATCTCCTGGAATAAGGACAGGGCTCTCTATCTGGCAATGGTATTTGGCATGATTCTTCTGTCAGCTCTGCTGGGTTAACTCTGTGGACATCTTGGAGTGCACAACAGGCTAAAAATATTAGTTACAGAGAATTAAGATTACAGAAAGTTTACCATTTCATTTGAAAAACAGTGAATTTACTGGCTTCCATTTTACAGGAAAACATTCATCATAATTAATTATTTTGAAAATAATTGAATTACAGGCCAGTCCTTCTATTTATTTTTAAATTTCTAGGAAATTCATGTGAAGCTATGGTTTCTTTTTTGCATGCCAAAAAATACTTTGCTGATAAAAATAAGTCTCAGTTAGCTAAATTAAAAATGCAACCACGAAAAGGCAATGGAACTCAATGCAAACTTACTTTCCTGCTAAGATTTAATATTTCCATTATGGACCAGTTGAAAAAATACAAGAAAGACTCCACCACAACTGAACTGAATAAAAAGACCTTAGGCATGACCTTGAATAGCCCTCAATGCACTGGACTGCTCTATGATGGCTATGAGCACAAACTGGCTCTGTCAAGGATCACAGCATCAACTGGTGGGAAGCATGCAATAAATTGCCAGAAGTTTTAGAATAAGGGAGTGTAGTCTTCATAGAATCATAGAATTGTTTGGGTTGGAAGGGACTTCCAAGATCATCTAGTTCCAACACCCCTGCCATGGGCAGGGACACCTCCCACTAGACCAAGTAGCTCAAAGCCCCATCCAACCTGGCCTTGACCACTTCCAATGATAGGGCATCCATTCATGTAGTAGCAGTGTTTTGAGAAGCAGCTTTTTTTGCTGTATCATCTTGGGTTTTGACATCATCTGCATATTTTTGTTACCTGATTTCAAGGCAAACATTGATAATAAGCCAATACTCATTCTCTTTGAAAATGAGCTAACATGGGATATGGGCTACAATCAAAGGTTAACTTTCGAATAGCTGCAGAAGCAGATACTGTAAGTATGCATACTTGTCTATGCCAAAAAATAAGATATATATGCTCCATAAACTGAGGCCTACATTTTTCCAACACGTGTAGTCAGTTGAATGAGATTGATTTCAGCGGACAATATGCAAATTTTGAAATAATCTTCAGAGGGGAGTGGGAAGATGGGACTCTGTGATCTTAAAGGTCTTTTCCAACCATGACTGTTCTGTGATTCTGTGATAAGACTATTATATGCCATCATCAGTAGATATTAGTGACTTCTTCATGTACACTTCTACAACCTTTTCTTCTTTCTTTCATAATGCAGTCCTAAAATCCCATGATTGATACAAGGCCATCTGTTTTTTTGGTAAAAAGATCACAATACATTCAGGAAGGTTCCTTGCTCTGTCTTACTACACTGCATCTAACTTCTAATGACTGATTAATGTAATTACTTTATGGCCAATACACTTCATAAAGCTTTCTTTTTTCCTCTGTTGTTTAGTCCCCAGACATGAACTAGTCTATTAACCCCACAAGGAAAATAAATAGCATATTGTTGTCCATGATGCCTTTCTGAGAATTGGAGTTATTTCCACCAGACCTTCAATCTTGCACCCACTGAAATTACAGAGCCCTAATAATTCCCAATTTCCTGTCTTCAGCAGTGAACGTTGTGTACTTTCTGTGCTGTCTTTAGACACTATTGCAGAAGAGAACCATGATCTAAACTCTCTTTACATTTTCTCTATTTTGTAGCTATTAATTAAAATTATGCTGCCTAGTTTCATAAAGTCCAGAAAGACTTTCAGCCCCACACACCTTTATGGACAAGTGCACAACGCTGAGATGTGCTCCTTGGGTGCTCTGCCTGGACAAAGTCTGACATTGGTTTCTGTGGAGGCAGAATTTCAACCCAAATGATACCTTCAGGTGTGATGGTGATGATGTGGTGAATTCCCCTCCCAAAGAATCATAGATCACTTTCAGATCACTAAAGCCTAGTTCAGAGTGGCAGGTAAAGAGGAGGTTTATAGTTTGCATTATGTCTAGAGACAATCACTGGCTGAGACTGACGTTTAGGCCTAATAATATGTTGAATTAAGCCAGCTTGATATTAGGCTTTCAAGATACTTGGTATCACAGCTGATGCAGAAATTTCCTCCCAAGGACTTTCAAGCCCTTCAAGTAAATTGCACCTAGAGTTTTCTTGCATTAGAATGATCTTTCTTCTTTAAGAAACTGCAAAGTCCAGTGGTCTTAAAATATTTTTCCTTTAGTTGATAATTTCTTTTTTGAGGTTGCTGAAGACTCAACAGCAGAGAGAGAGCAGTGCTTTCCAATTTGTACATATATTTTAGATTTAAATGAGTAATTGTGAGACTTCTCCTACAGTATAAACAATACTTACACTGAGTGTATGTATATTCACCTATTTCCAGCATGCTAAGGTACTGTTGCCTAAATTCCTGACACCACTGGCCCATACCATACTTACCCCACTCCTGTAAATTTTCACTTACAGCAGCAACAGCAACTCACTTTGGGATCCAGTCTCAGGAATGCATTTTTTCTTTCATCTGATTTAAACAGTAACTTAGTTTCTTGCAAAGGAAGAGTTTTGTGATGTTCTTTTTCCTGTTGAATGCAGTACCTATACAGTTGGTTGTGCTGAATAAATTAAATATCCTGTATTGTGTGTTATATCAAACACATGTTTCTGTGACATGGAGCTGAACTATCATCACAATTCTGTTAATTTTCTAATAGAAATGTTATGACAATTAAGCTTCCTGAATAGTTCAGTATTTCAACAGAGAGAGGCAAAACATGCCTGTTGGAATGCACTGTTTCCTTAAGTCAATTTTTGAACGATTTATGACTAATAGTCAAAACTATGAAATATGTGGAAGAGTGTGTTCTTTCTAAATATTAATATGTTAGCCTGGCTGGGTCTTTCATGAACAGTGTTACCACATAAACAGGACAGCCTAGAACAAAATGGCTCTAATATGAAGATCTTCCTTACTTTTAGTAAGATGAAAGAGCTCCCTAATACTTTCAGAATAAGGAGGAACTCCACCAGATACAGCTCAACATCTAAGATTTTATTTTTCATTCTATTAACAGCTATCTATGTCTGCTTCAAAGTATATATTTAAATAGCTACCCTCACCATTTATTTATGGTCAACACTCAGCAGTGTTATACAAGGAAAGATGGGGTAATTCAGATGAATAAAAGACATTTTATTGATGCATGCTTGAGGTGTGGAAAAAGTCAAAGTAGTAACTGCATTTATTCTGTATGAAAAGATGTGAAATGGTTAAGTTAGGCAATGAAAGCTTGATGTCTCTGTTCACCTGGTTCATCCCTTAAGTAGACTTCAATGGTACTCCCCACCCTTAGGGTTGTAGTACATTAGGAAAATATGTTTTGGGCGGTTCATCTCTGTCTGGATGTTAGATGTCTAATTTTGAGCTAATTATTGAGGCTCCCTGATAGTCACTGGAAAAAGATAGTCCCTGAAAAGGTTCTTGGCCTAAATGATGTATTAAAATGGTTTTAATCATGGTGGGATATAGGAAGTACATGCTTTGGTGCTTCAGTGCAGGAGATCATTGCTGTCCAAGAAAATGGGTTTCTGGACTCTACGCTTGATGCAAACGTCTGACTGACCTGATTTTGTGTTCTTTGTTGCAGATTGATTTTGAAGATGTGATTGCTGAGCCAGAGGGAACACACAGCTTTGATGGGATTTGGAAGGCCAGTTTTACCACCTTCACTGTAATGAAGTACTGGTTTTATCGCTTACTGACAGCTATCTTTGGCATTCCTATGGCTGTCATCTGGGGCATCTACTTTGCCATTTTGTCATTCCTGCACATCTGGGTGGTGGTGCCATGCATAAGGAGCTACCTGATTGAGATCCAGTGCATTAGTCGTGTCTATTCCATCGGCGTCCACACGTTCTGCGACCCCCTGTTTGAGGCCATAGGCAAAATGTTCAGCCACATCCGAGCCACAGTACGGAAGGAGATTTGAGGGACGTTTCAAGGAAAGCCATCAGCCTAGGCAGGGGGAGGGAGTTTTGTGTTGTTTGGAGTGTTTTGGTGCCAGTTTCATGTTTCTCAAAGCAACACAGAGCAACTGGTGATGAATATACTGGCCCAAAACAAAGAATCACTTGCTCAGTTTCTTATTCTAATGTTTATTCTTACTGGACTACGTGCCTTTTTTTTTTTTTTTTTCTCCTTCAGTCTGCAATTCTAACTAACCTTAAATGTCTATTCTTCCATGCCAGCTGCATATCATTTTGCTGTCAGGTCAATTCAGAGACTGAAGTGTTGTTGGATGCCTTTTTATCTCACCCTAAATTTCTTGTGAGGTAAATCCACAGTGATACTGAAGAATGACAAAAATGCTTTCCAACACTGTAAAGCCATTCATTTTATTGTGGCCAAAGAGCACAGAGCTATTGCAGCAGAATGAACGTGACCAGCTGGCAGGTTTTAGTAGAATGTTCTTTTTCAATTGGATTGTCAGTTGACTGCAGCTATTTACAGTCATGGTCAGATATGGTGCACTATGAATACATCAGTGAAGTAAACAAATTACTGAACTACTATATATCCCAAAAATCTAACACAGTATCAGGTTGGAGAGACTGACACATGAAAACTTTTCATGTGTATAAAAAGCCTTGGTCGGTGCCTTTCTGTCTCATTCTTTCTTTCTTTCTTGGAAGTTTGCATCCAGTTGCTTCTCAGCTTCTGTAAGGTTTGCAGAAGCAAACTGCAGTTGAGAACTGAAACTGGTTATTATGGAAGTGTTTTCCTGACTGTGACTTAACAACACATCCCTTGGTGAGCATTTAGGTGCTTATCTCATAGATTGGGGCTTTTTGTGTTGGTCTCTTTTTTTTTCTTTTTTTCAAAGTACTCAGATAAATACGTGTCGCAGGTTTGCCAGAGAGAACCCTGAGCTACAAGAAAAATGAGGGTGTGCCAAACAAGCCACATGAGGCTGAGGAGGAGCTGCCCCTGAGAGACCTTTCTATCAGCTTTCAAAGCTTCCCTGTCAGCACCAGTCAGGTTGCCACTAGCTCACGGATTGTTTTCAGGACAAACGCTGAGTATCTTCCGGATGCTTTGCTGAGTCTAAACTAATCCATCAAAAGAGATGGTTTGGAAACTTCACGTTCATGGGTGGGTTTGTTTTTAGCTGAGCTGCGACATCAGGAAGTCTTAAACTGAGGGTGTTGTGTGAAACAACCGTGTTGCAAAGCACAGGGCCTGGGAAAGCAAAGCCTTGGCAACACGTTCTGATGCTGTGACCTGCAGGAGCTTTTTGCCCTTGTGATAGTACTGTGTTCAGAGATGCTCTCTGCATCCCCACGCGGTTTGCTTGAAGCATTTGTAAAAATAGTTGTGAAGCTAATCAGGTAAACCAGCCTGGGGCCTGAGCCTACTCCAGGTGGGATCTCCGGCAAACCAGTTCTTGACCTTGGAGAGTGCAGGATTTGGCCCTTGGGATGATCACGGAGCTGTCTGGTACACCTGCAGCTTTTTTTTATTTAGCGCTGATATTTCACATATTGCTTTACCTAACACGGGAGTGCCTTCAGTTCCATTTCTGCCAAAGCATTGAAAACTTTAGGAAATGCTGCATTTTTTAGGGGGAGGGAAAGGGGGAGGAAGAAGGGAGAAGATGCACAAAAAATCTACAAAGCTGTTAACTACTATTTGCATTTAAAACAGACACTGGTATGGATATAGTTTTATGTTTTTCTATGTACATAATGGAGAGTGTACTATTCTAGATTTTTTCAGTATTAAAAACCAAACGAGATTGTAAACCAGAAATATTTTATCTTTTTATGAGGAAAATCACTCTGAAGAAAACCTTGATTTATGATATAAACTGCATATCCTGAAAGATGTCTGTTCACTTAGAGTTATTAGTCCCTAATCCAAATACATTGCTGATCCAAGATATTTACATTGTTGTTATACGCTTACAGATATAACTGACACTTTTTTAAAATTCTGCATGTACATTAAATACTACAATAAAAAGATGTTTAACAGTAGCTCCTGTCTGACTTCTTTTCCTTGAAAGTCATGTTACTAGGAAGAAAAGCCCAATATTTCTTGATAAGGAAACAGCCATGTCATTAAGTTTCTCAAGAAAGAAGGTGCAAAACAGTCTTAATTTGTGATTCAGGATCCGACTTAGGATGTTTCTCCAAAACAAAAAAGTCATTTTTCTACCAAGTAAATATTTTCTGCTGCTAAATAAGTAGGCAGTAAGACTAGTGAGTACAGCATTGAATAGGGACCCTAAGCTTGTTAAAATACTCAATTATGACAAATTTCTTTGCTTTTGTGTTCCTCAGTTTCCCTGTATTTCAAATTAGGACAATTATGTTTACTTGTTGACTATTTTAATATCCAGTTAAAAGAATGATACCATAATACAATCAGCTGCTTTTAGTTCATTTTACGTAAAAGGCTTTAGCCATCCAAAATTCAGTCCTGGATTGTCCCAATAGCTCTTCAGTTAACATTGTTTAAAGCTTTTGTTTTGAGCCCAGTGGAAACAAGATTGTTCCTAATAAAAGCTCATTAGCCTAAGCATTTAATGTATGGGAATAGGAGAATCATAGCTTTTATCCAGCTGTGTATAGGCTTACCTTGTGACAGGACAGGACAGTTGTTTTCTGTGGGGTTATTGCACAATACCTGTCACACCATTAAACTAGTAAACAAAAGTCCAACAAAACACTCAATTACGTTTTGGCTTACAAATCTATTAACCCTATTTTAATGTTCAGAGGGCAGATACCAACTTAAGGTGGTCTGTCATATGTTTTTCAATAGCAGAATGGCATATTTAATGGTAATTAATAGTACAATGGTAGCAATAGTATGTTGGATTTGACTAGATTGTGAGAAAATTTAAAAGATTTTAAGATATAAAAGGGAGATTGTAGTGTGGAGAAAAAAGGGCAAATGGGATTCTGGTATTCAAAAATATCTTGCTTTTGCAAAGAGCCTGATAAATTGAGGATAGTCAAATCTATTCATCTCAGGCATTTATAATATCATGTCTCCAAGACTCCTTCTGGGACAGATGTGCAGATTCCCCCTGTGAGAGCCATCTCCGTGGCACTTTGCTGGGCCATGGTTGCAGGGCTGTGCTGTGGGTGAATCTCATACCTGTGCTCCTGCCAAGCTCTCAGTGTAATGACCCTGGTGATCAACACCACTGTCATGATACATCCCATAGCAAGATTCAGGTCTGTCTACTGGGGACTAGGCATTAGCTGTTAGACAGTTGCATCAGTCATTCTCCTATCATGGCTGTACAGGTGTTGTAGATAGTCTTATACTTCTAAATGTGAAAGTCAGGGTCAAAAGCTACCTCAGAACCTGTGGGTTCAGGAGGGTTCCACACCACTTTCTCATCCTACCAGAAAATTGTGTTGACTGTTGCTGGCCACTCTTCTCATCCTATGGGTCACCAGTTCTTAAGTTGTGCCATTTAGCATGAACCATTTTCCTTTGAATACTCTGGGACATGTGGGGAGCTGGGCACTCCAGTAAAAAAACAGCCAGAGCACCCAAGTTTTAAGAAATAGAGTGTCAACTGCTTGGTTGTGTGGTTGATCCTTCAGGATTGATTAAGAACAGTGGACTAAATGCATTATACTTTTTTGAAATACATGTATTGGGATGAATGAGAAACCATAGGCTTTTATTAATTATAGAGAATTTCCATAGTTGCACCCAGGCCATCTTTTAATTTGCTCTTGGGTTAAACTAGGACTGGTCTGTGTTCACTTGCTTTCATTGCCTTGTGCATCTCCATCCTCCTTTTTTCCCTCATCTCTTGAGCAGCAGGAAAGAGGCTCTGAATGAAGTTTTTACTAAGGCAAAACACCTTTGTTAT
This sequence comes from Chaetura pelagica, assembly GCF_000747805.2. Classification (NCBI taxonomy): domain Eukaryota; kingdom Metazoa; phylum Chordata; class Aves; order Apodiformes; family Apodidae; genus Chaetura; species Chaetura pelagica. The sequence continues at coordinate 1,918,557 of NW_009954407.1, forward strand.
CTTCATCTGTGTCTTACAAAGGTTATTTTTTTCATTTTGTGTTATCTGACACTGGGGCACCATATAATACAGGGTACGTTATTTCTGTCTTGCTTCTGCAGAACTTTTAATTAAAATTTCAGTTATGTAGTATGATTGGCATATCCTGTCTTCAGGATCCTTTATTATGGTCTTCTGGAGGCACAGTGATAAAATGTTGCACATTTGATAGCTATGACAGTATATAAATGCACAGTATTCTCACTAGATTTTAACTGCTTTTACTAAAGATGGGAGAAGTGGGAAGAGAGTGATAGACTCAGCACCAGCCCACATCCTCCTCACAGGCAAGGCACATTTTAGTGTCGATTCAAGATACAATCCAGAAAAGGCCCCAGTATGTAATTCGTGTTTGCTCGGAAAACCTGAATTTATATAACCCTGCAGACACCTGCTGGGACTTAAAATTGAGATGTGCTTCTGCTGCAACCTTCTCATGAAGGAACTGGAGATAATTGCTCAGGGATCACTAAGAGATGGAAAACTATGCCTTTCTGAGGTTTTTAGTCTAGCATCTCACTACTTAAGATAGAGAAGACTTAAACTCCTCTCACTGCAATCCCAGGTGTAAACTTAAGCCTCTCACTGCTCATTGTGCTGACTATTAGGGTATGAGCCCAATTTTATAAACCCATTTTTCCTTGTGTGCTGTGCAGGAACTAACCACAGACACCTTTGATGACTTCCAGGAGGTGCCAGGTTGCCTTCAAGGCACTACCTGAGCTTTGTGACATCATTATTGGTCTAAAGTTTTCAGAATTCAGATTTTCACTTCAATCAAGCAGCCATCAGTGCAGAGTGGAATAAAGGCATTATGGTCTCTAGTTCTGTCACTTACAGAGATAGTTCTGTTTTCCATCTTGAAAGACATGGGGACTAGGCTGAAGGTTGTTCTGCTTTCTGCAGACTAACAGCAGCTTGCAGGGATTGTTTTGGCACACAGAGATTAATTTGTATATAAAGCTGACATAGCTGTGACCTCAGTTGATCACATCTCAGAACCTTTATCCAGAATGTGGAGTACTCCTTTTACGCACTGACCATTTTTTCCTGGCTGGTTATTCTGAGCTACAAAATGCTTTACATCAGAGGATCAGCTCAGAGGAACCTTAGAGGACCGAAGGGTTTGCAGTTGTGTAATTGGCAGTTGGCAACTGTTGGAATACGGGAATTCATCTGTGACCATTACTCATCAAAACATTCAACCTGCTCATCTCCAGCAACTGGAGCTCCAGATGTAGTTTACCAGATGTACATGTTGCCAGAAATCCTACTGGCAAAAAATCCCAAGTGGAAGAAGTGACATGGAAACTAAATAGATGGTGTCATGAGAACAAAATAATGAAGTAGTACATCAAAAGGAGCAGGTATATTCTATAGATAGGATGGGTTGAAGGAATCTCAGGGGTCTGCCCTGCATACTTAAGGAATGAGGAGAAGCTGTGCACAGCAGATGCATTTCCATCTAGCAGTGATAGGTGGAGACTCTTGGAAGGAAAAAAAGGAGAGGGATGACTCTTCATACCTTTGTTCAGTTCATACTTGTAACTTTTTGCAGATAAATTCTGAACCGAAGGAGAGTGATAGAGGAGAGTAAAAATGCACAATGCAGTGCTAGGCACCAATAGAGACAGCAATAACCAAGGCATTGAAGTGTCATCAAGATGTGCACATTTCTATTTAAGTGTGACTTTCCTTGGAAGGGAATGACCATAGGTATGGTCAGATAAAGCTAGATTTCCATGCACTGACAAGTCAGCTCAAAACTTGCCTTGGACACAGTATGTATGGCCAGATTCACACAACAGGAGCCTGGCTGGGCAGACAACTGAGTCTGGAAGCTGCTTCCCATCCTGGAGAAGCACACTGGGAAGCAAGCTGGGGAATCACCCAGTGCTGCCAGCAGTGGTCTGACTCATGTAGGAAAACTCCTTCCGTGCAATCCCAAAGCCCAACCCAAATGTGTTGGTGGGCAACACTTAGCCTGTGTTCCCTGCAATAAGCATGTGCAGCCTTGCCAGACTACTCATTTTATAGATATGCTTTGTCTCACTGACAGAATCCTCTGTTACAGTCTAGATTCCTTGTAGGACAGTAAATATCCCAATAATAGGAGCTGACAACTGAATCAAGCATGTGAGTTCTTCTAGGTTTAGAGAAGTGCCTTCCATATTTTTTTCATACTTTAACATCTCTTGACTTTTAATCTTCTGACTTGTAGAGTATTTTATCACTTTATTTCATGAGGAGTAGACTCTGATTCAACTGTTAACAGACATCTGCCAATTCAGCTGTCTTCTCTTAACAAGAGCAGATGTTGCTACTCCCTATTAGACAATGATTCAACTACATTTGGAAGCAGCTAAAATTTTGCCTGTTTTATCTGTGCTGAGTTTCTGAAACAGTCTGAAGAATTCTGTATAACAAAAGATGCTTACAGACAAATAGGTGGAGCTGTTTTTGTCGTATTTTAACAGGACTGGGTGTTTTGATCTGAATTTGAGTGTTCGGAGAATAATTTCTGTTGTTTCTGTAGTTAAAAAAAAACCAAACCTGCATGTATTTTAATATGCATCCTTTGAGGAAGACCACTGAAAATATGTATTTATGAAAATGCTCCTCTTTGTTGCAGAATTGTCTGCCCAAGTACCAGCATTCAGCACTGACATGTTACAGCCAGGCTTCCCAGCTCTTCAGTGGAGTTTTGGGCATTGCAGAATGCTCAAAAAAACCTTGGACATGTGCTTGTATCAATTATGAGAGACTAAAAATTCTACAGCTGAAACTATCCTGTTGGTGGATGATCATCCAAAAGAAGAAAAAAAAAATAATCTTCATTGTCTGTGACCTGTTGGATCATGGATTACTGAGGACAGAAACTCAAAACAAACTGTTGCTGATGGCAACAAGAACTGGGCTTAAATGCAGAGGGATTCCTCTTAGCACTGGCAAAAACCTCCAGCCCAAACCCTGACTTTGAGTCCTGGGGACATTGAACCCTGACTCTCTTTACAATCAATATTTCTCATTTAGAAGATTAAGACTGTAGAGATACAAGGGAAAGTAAAATAAGTTTGGGGAGGATTAACAGTTCTGAATTAATCATATGTTTGTGATAACAATGATTAAAGGCACGTGCTGTACTTCTTTGCACTAAAGTTTTAGCTCGGTTTCGCTGCCACAACCATGATACTTGCCTTATTTGTGGTCACTACTGTAATTTCAGCTAGCCCTTCTCCCTATTTCACCATCAGTGGTTACATCACCATGATATCCAGAAATTCCTTTATTCACACAGACATGTCACTAGCACATAGGCATGCTCAGACCTACCCTACTTGTAGACTCTTGAGAGACTTACAGGGAATTTACAGAGCCCTGTTGCTCTGCTCAGCAGCTTCAGCTCAAGTTTTCTTCCCCTCCAAAGCTACCTCCATATTAGCTCAATGTCTGCAGAAGGTCTACAACTTGCAGGCATCTGAAAGAACGCCTTGTCCAGTTCCTGTTCTGATTTCTGTTCTACTCTGCCTCCATTGCAGCATGAACTTCCAGCAGTTATGTAGATTATTCTGGACAGATAGCTTATGCAGAAGAAATCTCTATCTGCCCTTCTCCCTGCTCAATAGTATTTCATAGCCTTCTCCTAGGTGGACTTCATGCTTTTTTTGTCTCTGTTTACAACCATCATCTAGAAGCAAAAAGCCTTTATTCCTTTAAGGAAAACCTCCTTGAAAGTGGCAAAAAAAATACTAGCTAATAATTTTAGTGTTCTCATTTGAGTTCTACTACTATATTTCCAAATGCCCATCACATAATGACTGACGTAATCAGATAAAATTAATGCCTTAGATCCAGTTCTAACAGTATATGATGCTACTTGCCCTGGCCCCATGAATGATGACTATGTCAAAAGCAGATTTTTAATTGCTTCCCAAAACTAAGATGTCCTGCTGGCTTACCAAACACTGCTGTTGATGAGAGACTGTTAAGAAATTACACATTTGTCTTAAGAAGTAACAGTTTATCTGTCAACCAAGAATATGTGGGTAGTTGCAGTCCAGATGAACAACCATATTGATCCCTTTTCATGGCACATGCTATCAAATTCTGTATGTATTAATACCAAGTGATTCTCTGAGGCAGAGCACAAGTCCCTAAGGAGCTTTGCAGTCAGTGACTTAATTCTGTATAAAGAAAGTAACAGGTGTAAATAATTGGCATAATATAGTTCTGAATATTTCTAAAGACATGAAATGGAATAGTTTTCACGAGTTGTCTGTTTCCAGAATAAATATTGGTACACACAACAGAGGTAAAGCTGCTTTCATATTATCCTGCAGAAATGTTTATCCTGTATCTCCTCAAAAGACTGGTTCTTGCAGTAAAGAAATAAGCTGCAGGATTTTTTAGTTCTTACCTCTTCCAACACTGATACCTTTTTTCTGGTAATTTCTGTGTTTTGTGGACCTAGGACTCAAATTGGAACCCCTTCTGCCCTGCAAACCTGTCCATAGTTAGAGAGTAGTGATGTGACCATTGCAAATGTGTTGTTAATTTACGCTGCACACTGTGGTTCTCGAGTGTGTGGCACTTCTCACAGCAATTAACCCTGTTTGTCTTATTAGAGTGAGACTGATTTATTTTGCATTTCTTTTACTGCAACTTACTGCACATAAACACAAGAAAGTGCAGAAAATAATAAGTGTAATCTATAAAGATTGACTGAAAAAATTGTATAAAATACTTCAAGTTCAAGGCTGCTAGACCATGTGGTCTACACAGCTATTGTACACAAATCTTGGGTTTGGTTTCTAAGAGAAATATTGAAGCAAGCCACAAAGTCACATGGAAGTTGTAGAGTGCAAGAGTAAATCATCAGCTAACAAAATATCTTCCAACCAAAACAGTAATTCAGTGTGACCATGAGCCTGTCTTAATCAAGTGTGGTCTCATATAATTTGCTGGGAAAACTTACGTTTTTGACGTTGTGCAAAAGTCTTGCTGAAAATGGGCCTGACTTGTAGGAACCTTTTGTCATGGTGCTGTTAACATTCTTGTAATGAATTCTGCATGGAGGTTGAAGGTGGAAACTGGGACGAAAGCAAATGTCACCTCTCCACTGCTGGTTGCCTTTGAAGTTTTTGTCTCCAGGCAGCACAGAATGGCTTTGAGATGAACGGAGAACACAGAACTCTTGAGGAAGTAAGAAATGGCCTCAGAGTATGAGATCAGGTCCCTTGCTACACCCACACAGGTCTATGAATTGCCTGAGTACGAGACAAGGAATCCCCAGGGGAGCTGATGGGAACAGAGCCAGTGCCTCAGCAAGAGCTGTGTCTCTGTGTCAGAGCAGTGTGTAGCTGTGTGTAGACAGACCCCAGCTCTTCCACAGCCACACATGTTGAAAGGTCACAAGCAGGGACTGAACACCCTCACAGGGACCTAAAAATGCCACTGGCTCACTGATTAACCTCCTTGGTGAAATGTAGTATAATTTAGGATGTATTTTTCTGTCTCCCATGACATCAGAACCCTTCTGCTGTTGTATATAATTATAAAAATGTCCCTCTGACTTCTTGTTGCTGAAAATACACAGGCTGTTTTGTTTTCTAAAAAACAACATGTTCTCTCCCTCTTGTTTTTCTATTTTTGGCAGATTCTACCATGAAAACTATGGTGATTACTAGAGCTGAAAGCTGGAGTAAGGCTTAAGATGACACCCTCTAGCATGGAGCTTTGTAAAGGTACCAAGTCATTAGCTTCGCTCCCAGAACTAATACAGGGTCTTTTTTATTGATATAGTTCTGCTAAGCAGAAGATGAAACACACTACCCATTTGTAACTGGTGCTAAGATCTTACTAGCCTTAACCACAGAGTAAACTATCACTGCAGAGGCAGACGCACAACAGCAGAAAGGGAGTAGGCACTGAAATACACCATGCAGGGGCCTGAGTAATGGGCAAAAAATGGGAGTGTAACCCTTTGACCATATTTAGTTTCCACATGTGAATCTTGGCTGGCTGAAACCTACCCCGAATGCCAGTGAGGCCTGAGAAGCTGGAAATCTTCTGCTCTGTGCATACAAGCAGAGTCATGACTCACACAGAAGAGAAACAGTTTTCTTTTTGCATGAGGAATATTTTTTCCTTATTGACTAGGGAGACACCAAAAATAGCTTTGCTTTCTGAGTGATTCTGTCAGTTCGTGGCAGTGCTGTGGAGGTATGAAAACCAAAGAAGCATTTACAGCTCCAGGAATTTGCTAATAAGAAGTAGAAATCTCTGTTTAAAGACAGACAGCCAAATTCATTATCTATGTCAACTCCCCAAAGACAATGAATTAAACCAATGGTATCTCAGACTGTTCAATAAATTCCAAATGTCAGACAAATAAATTAAATGAAGGACCAAATAATATTAATGCAAGCTATTTTAAATGCTGTGCAATTTAATCTCTTTGAGTAGGGAGCTCAGTGTATAATCTCATTTGCACTGGGCTTTATTTCTGATGCAAGATATTTTCATCATTGAAACTGAAGAAGCATTAAATTTGTGTGATAGATAGAGCTGTCTCAATCACAGAAGAATAATGTTTCTTGGAAAGGAAAGACACTTCTGAGAATCCCAGATTGTTGGAGTTTGTTTCCACCAAAGCTGTCGGAACTTTCCAAGCTACTTCAATGGAAACTGAAGTGAGCCAAGGAAAATCCCACCCCACAGTGAGGGAGACCATCATCAAAAGGTATTAGTAATCAGAGCAAGGCAAACAGGGCTTATTTTAATGCTTGCTTTGTTTTCCCTCTCACGGTTTGCTCCAGAGACCCTCTTCTTCTAACATCCATAAAAGTCACTGCTGCGCCCGCCCCGGCGGCACCGGCACCGGTTGGGGGCTCCGAGGCGGGGCCGCAGGCACAGCCCTCCTCTGAAAATGCCCTTTTCTTTTCTTAAAGGATTTTTTTTTCCCTCTAAAACCAAAACAACACACGATATTTTCTTAAATATGCTTAATGAGGGGGGGGAATTCCACTTGGGAAACGCCCTGGAGCGCGGTCCCAGGCGGGCCCCCCGCGCGGAGCCGCGGCCGCACCGCAATGCGCGGCTGCACCGCAATGCGCGGCTGCCACCTCCCGGCTGCGGGGCTGCCACCGCCTCCCGGCTGCCACCTCCCCGGCGCGGGGGTGCGCCC
>NW_009954407.1:1926336-1929783 GCF_000747805.2 Chaetura pelagica
CTGATCCTGATTAACCCCATCATCACATTCTCAAAACACCCCGCAGCACATCCAGCAACGGGGCTCTACCACACTCCGTCGCACTTACAGGGGATTTGTGGATGGAGTTAAAATTACGCATCAGCTCACGTGATGTCTGGGATAAAACCACTCGAGTTGACTGGAGATAATACTCTAATGTGAGAGATCAATTCTAGATATGAGAAATAAAAATAAACAGGCTGTAACACAAGGGCTCCAGCAACCAACTTTGTAAAAGCACATTCCTGAAGTTACTCCCACTTACATTTCACCTAGTGAAACAAATGTTTGCCAAACACTTTACCAGTGGAAATGTACCCTCTGCTTTCATGCTAATAGAAGTGTTTGAAAAAGTCATTTGTTACTGTTAGTGCGGAGGGGAGAGCAATTGAATAAAAACCTCCCTTGAGGACAGCAGAAATGGATGCAGCAGAACTCTACTTTGACTGAAATAAGCACCAGGATTTTCATACCAGGAAAGTGCAGTCAAAAAGAGAAGGGGGAGGCCATAACATCTGACAAGCAAACCTCCCACCTGCTGATCATTGACAGCAGAGAGATAAAGCCAGAGCAAGCCTGAAAGGAAGTGGGTTTTTTTCCTGCCTGTCTCCCCCTGAAATTTTGGCTGGGATTGTCCTCAGCCAGAGGCTCCAGAAACACCAGGTAACGCAGTAGAAACGGTGACGCACCAGGGGAACCCACTTCAGGCCTGTGCTGTGTTTACAGGGCAGCACAAAGCAGCCACCCTGAGGAGTCCTATGGAGTAGACAAAACATATTCCCCAAGAGGGATACTAGTTCTATCTGTAACTGATATTTTTTGCAAGAACATGTGATCCTCCAAGGGTACAAGACTGTTTCGAGAAGCCAAATCATCTCAGAGGACCAGAAGCAGTGGTCTTGCTGACTGGCAACCTTAGGCAGCACCACGGTTGCTTGAGTTTTAGAGAAGTACTAGGCAGGCTAACACAGAGCTTGAGTCGTTGCTGGTTAACATCTGGCTGTATTGTGCTGCTTCTAATATCATGAAGCAGCCCCAGGCCTCAATTCACCAGCTGGATTAAATCAACCAAGCAGATCCTCTGTTTTCAGAGCCACAGTAGGCATCAGGAGCAGATTGGTGACTCTGGCACAATGTCTATTAATAAATAAAAGCATCAGCCTTTGCATTTGAATAGGCCCTTTTCTTTGGCAGATCTCAAAGTAATTTCTAAAGAAGAGCAAACATTATTATTTCCATTATGGGGCTAGGTTATATGACAAGCTCACAGGCAGCAACTGGGTGAGAACTTGGCTCTACAATAAGCAACAGCTGCTCTCCTTGGTTAAATGCCACACACTAGCAGTCCTGAAAGTTGTCAGGTCCTGGCCAAGTGCACAAAGCCCCTTAGCCAGATGGGCAAGAACAAATGCAGGAAAGCTGGTCCCATTACTCAGTCAGTTCTTTAGGTAACTGAAACTTCACAGAAGACCCATCCAGAATTGCAAACAAGCAGTGACAGTTTTTAACATGACTTGCCTTATAAGTTCTCTTGCTTCCCCATACTCATTTTTGAAACAGTCCTTACTTCCAACAGGCAGGGATCTAAACTCACCTGCTGCAGGGAAGAAATACTCTTACTCATTTGTCAGTGCCCTATAGAGGAAAGTTTGGAACCTATTTCTATTTTGTAGGTTTGCTACAGGCTTTTGGATACTTTTACTATTCCTGAAAACATGGCATCCTTGCAGGAAGACTACCCTGCAAGTAGCTTGCTTCATGTGCATGCTTCGTATGTAGACACCATATATAAACATCATAGCTGATGTTTTAGGCATTGAGTCAAGTTATATGTTAAACGAATTACTTATCATAGTAATTTTTGATTGTAAGTCAAGATGTCAAGCCAACATCTCTCCCAGATCCCCATGCAAAACATAAATAAAATGTTTTTCTAGTTAATAGTTCATTTAATTATGTTGACACATACATATTAACTTGGCCTTTTAGCTAGTGAGCCAGAGCACTGCAAACTCTGGTTTGCAAAACACCATGCATGGTAAAATGCACCTTTACATGAGCTGTTCTGTGCATGTGTTAGCAAAGGGAAGAAGGCTGCTGCCTAGTGCAGGGGTGGTTCAGAAGTCACACACACACACAACACAAACATGTACACACAATGAAAATAGGGTCTTGCTGTTGGATACTGACATTCATTACCATCTGACAGCTGCTCTGAACCAGATGGGAAACAGCCATTCCAGTTCTGCTCTAAGCCACATCCCAACACCAGCATCACCACAGACTCCCAGGCTGGCATCTCAACCAGAAGGCTGTGGAGGAAGTGGGCAAAGGAGCCAGATCTCCCCTTGTGCCAACTTTCTGTTCTACAAATAAGTCTGCTTCCCCACATCCATCAAGTTATTGATTGTCTCAAGCACATCAAAGCCAAAAAAGTGAACACCACCTATCTCCCCCTTTTGTTTGAATATGAGTGCCCTATTAGACTTTCAACATTGTTCTGATGTTCCAGTTCCACCAGATAACAAATATCTCGTAGTTTCACTTAGTCCAAATCTGTGTCTGTTTTACATCTTAATAGCTACAGAAGGCACCAGGTTTTGACTTGAATTTCTATCTTTCATAAATACTTGGGGGAAAATAATAATAATAAAAATAATTAACACTTTTTTTAAAAAAAAAAAAAAGAAGAAGTGTTATTAATTGTTTATTGCCTGGAGCTTATTGTTTTTACTTGGCATCTTCATCCTCCCACCTTCGTGGAGAGCTGCTTTAAATTCTACATCAAGCCTACCAGTGCTCTAACACTGATGTCCTGTTTGCCCAGCAGTTCCAGCTCAATAGAAACATTAGTTCTTGGCCTTACCCTTGTACCAAAAATCAGCTCATTTCATAATTTGCAAGTTAATCATCACACATCTGTAGGATCAGAAGAAAGACCATAAATTCAAGAGGATTGTATTTCATTTTCTTTGGGGTTAGTGTTCTGTCCACCATTCCTCTGCTGATGTTTTCCTCCAGAATCTATGCTATTAAATGCCTGTGCTGTTGCTGTGGTTTGTGCCCAACACAACAACAAAGAAACAGCCACATGGCTGCTCACTCAGCTACCCCCCCTCACACACACACAAACACTGGGATGAGAAGGAGGCCAACTAGAAGCTCAAGGGTCAAGACAAAGGACAAGGAGGGTTCTTCACCAATTAAGGTCTCGGACAAAACAGACTCAACCTGGGGAAAAAATAATAATTTCACACTAATCAAACACACACAGGACACCGTCAATACAAAGAGCAGACCTCGCATATGTTGTCCCACCCCTCCCTTCTTCCCAGGCCCAAATTACTTTGTTCCTGGTTTCTCTTCCTCCTTTCCCCCAGCGGCACGGGGGATGGGGTTAGAATCAGTTCACAGGCCAGTCATTCC
>NW_009954407.1:1929929-1934210 GCF_000747805.2 Chaetura pelagica
ACGGGCTGCTTGGGGAACAGTCCCCTCCCCTGGCACCAGGGTCTTCCACAGCTGCATAATCAGAATCCACTGACAGCTAGTCTGAGTCCACTGGCCACAAAATCCAAGCCCACTGGCCCAAGTTCACCCCTCCTGGTGCCTTCAGGTAATGTTCCATCACCTTCCTCCACAAGTGCAGGGGGACAGCTGCCATCTCACCATGGGTTGCAGGGAAACTCCTGCTGGGGCACCTTCTTCCTCACCAACCACCAGCACCTCTTGTTCTCTCCAGCACAGCTCTTCTGTCTTTTAAGTGCTCCTCTGCTCAGGTGTTATATCAGTTATTTCGTGTGTTAATAGCTGAGGTGCATCTATTTTCCCTCTAATGGCTCCTTGGCTGGGTTTGGAGCAGGTGGAGCTTCTCAGCTTCTTACAGGAGCCACTCTACGGTCCCTTCCCCCGCTACCAAAACCCCCCACCAAACCAAACCAGCACAACTGTTTATAGTTCATATATTCTAGTCTACTCCCTTTAATGTCTTTCATCCATTGTGGGCCATGTCTAGACTTGAAAAATTTCTTGCAAAGCCAATTGTGGTTGTCCTGGTTTGAGCCAGGATGAAGCCAATTTTTCTTTTTGCTGATTTTTTTTTTCCTTCAGTAAGCTTTCTTGTAGCTAGCAACAGTGTGTTCTGCTAGGCTGATAAGACAGTGGAATGTTTTTCTAACTACTGAGGCTTCAAGGCCGCACCTGCACTCTGCCGGCTCAGACACTATGGGGAGATCTGTGACCCCCCCGTAGGAGGCTGAGTTAGACAGACAGCAAAATTGGCCAAAGATATTCCATTCCATATATCTACGTAAGCTCAGAGGAAGGTCAGAGATCACAGAAGACAACTTCCTTCCTTCTTTTTCTTCCCTTCTCTTCCGTCCATGGCTGGTGTCCGGGGAGGACTCTGCTCATCCATCACCGTCGACCCTTAGGCTCCAGCTCTCCTGACCCCCATAACTCTCTGCTTTCTCCAGCAGCAGCTTCGGGATTCCTCGGGACTCTTCCCAGTTCAGGGAAGTGCTGTGGGAGTTGCTGGGGTGGGGGGAGGCGAGAGGTTTTTGCCCATTCCTGAATATATTTGTATATAATTGTATATATTTTCTTGTATGATTCATTAGTGTTTTAATTAAAGCTGTGTAGTTTAGTTTTCAATCCAGTCAAGTCTCTCTCTTTTTCTCTCTCTCCTTCCCTACCTGGGTTGGGGGGAGGGGGGATCGAGAGCATTGTTGTTGGACCTGAGTCAAACTGTGACAGTGGTCATGAAAAGAAAGACTGCTAGGTTCAGCTCAGCTATTTTTGATTTTCTAGAGTCCCAGGACTCATCCCATCAGATAAAGTGGTGAGTAAAGCCCTCTTCCTACATTAGCAAAACAATAGCTTCAATGGCCTACTACAAACACCGGTCCATAGGCAGCTGTCCTCCCAGTAGCTTTGGTCAGCCTCTGTAGGAGGCCTGACTTTCTGATGGCAGAAAACAGATAAGATGCTCCTACCCACTGGATCCAGAGGTGTTCTTCAGTGCACTGGGAGAGTGACATTGCTCCTAACCTGAGAAAATAAGTCAGGTGAAACACCGTTTTGTTTGTTTGTTTCCTTCTTTCATAGTGGTGAAGCATCAGGTTGAATTTCTGAAAATGAAAGCCTAAACCAAATGTTCTCCACTGGGAAGCACTGCTGCCTTCCTTACCTAATGTGTGATTCAAACAGCAAGCTGCTGAGAAGTATCAACATGCAGATAGAGTCACTGCACACAGAAGATCAAACCACAGCATTATCTCATCTTTGTGTAACACAGACAGAAACATACTGCACATGTATGAAGAGTGTATCAATACATTAACCACTTGCATGCACACAGACACACACTCCCTGTTTGTACAAGGATAAGTTATATTACCCTCAATATGCAGACAAATACACAAACTTAAAAGCAGCTCAGACAGGAATGACCAACTAGTAAAAATTACCTAAATCCATACCATACAAACAGAACACACATAGAAAAATAACCTACAATCCTTTAAAATGTTAACAACTAAAAAAGCTGTACTCAGACACAGAAAATAACCAGTGAAATTTTCTGTGCCCTGGTGACTAATGTGGTGACAGTTTGGGTCCCAGCTGGTGGAATCAAAAAGGAGAAATCAACAAATGGCATAGGAAAATTCACCTGTTGAAGGTATCACTTTGATGTATATCAGGCAAAATGAGACATGACAGCCATGCACTGACCGAAAACCTAGGGAGGCCTCTGCCTCAGAAGTCGTAAGAGCAAAAAGGATGCTGGAACAGCAGCCCTGGCAGGGTGGAAGCAGTGACCAAGCTTTCCCCGGCCACGGCTGGGTCATGGGGCTTGGGATAGGTATGAAAATTATTACTTACACCACTAGAACTGTAATATACAGGGACCAGAGGCATCAAGTATCAGGCAAAAAAGGAAAAATTCAAAAACATAATTAGCTGTGATATTACACCTGTAACTCCTGGGGCAGGTGCAGGCATTCGGTTCCCCACTGCTGGGGGTAGCTGGGCTCTCACGGCCCTGGGAGGAGAGTGAAGAGTTGGGGGCATTAAAATCAGGGCTGGTAAAATCAGAAAGAGAAGCTGTGCACAAAAATCTCCACTGCCAACTGACTTTCCCCTAGAAAATAAGCAAATGCTGGCAGAGCTCCTGTGCCCTCCAGAAGGATGCTTGTCCTTGGGCAGTACTACTGCAGCAAATGCAGTGGGGTCCCTGAGAGGGTATCCCCAAAGCTGCAGGAAAAGACCATGTTGGCTTGAGAAGATGGATGACCACAGAATGCTGTATTCATGCAAAATTATTGCATTTGAAAGTCAGATATGGAGAAAGGGCTGTGAGCCAGGGTTAATTTAACTATTTGAAGATGGTGAAACACTGGAACAAGTTGCCCAGGGAAGCTGTAAATTAATGCCCCATCCCTGGGGCATCTTGGATAAGGCCCTGAGAAACTTGGTGTAGCTGAGGATACCCCTCCTCATTGCAGGGGGGTTGATTGGACTAGATGACCTTCAAAGGTCCCTTTCACCCACACTATTCTGTGGTTCTATGATTCTATATGGAAAAATACCCGTATCACATCAAATAAGCCTGGATGGAATTTCAAAGCCCCAGACAAGGAATACTTCAGGGGATTTATCAAGGAGAAAGTGACAGATGTTTGTGGACTGAAAAACAATGGAGAAGTAATATTTTCCACATCAATAATAAAGACCTTTTACTCTGTGCTTTTACCTGAGCAGATCAATAAAGGTTACAAATATTCCGGATAAAGCAATATATTCTAGCCTAAGTTCACTGTTCAAATGCCAAGAGTTTAGGCAGAAAGCCAGGTTTAATAAAAATGAAATGGAAGCCATGGTTTGACTAAATCATTCTTTTGGATTTCTAGACAACATTATATAGTGTTAGTGGCTAAAGTAAAGAGCACGTCAAAAGCATGATTCATGGCTGCTTTAGCCCAGTTGTACACTGGCTGAACATCACTGGACTCAATAAACACCACAGTGAATCAGACATGAAAGCTGTCAAGAGAAGGAAAACACAACATGCAATGATCCTTAACACTGATCTGAGTATTATTGTAGCCCACAGATCCTGAAATTGCTATGAAAGATCTTTGTGTCACACATATCACTACCAGTCTTGAGATTTGTTTGTGATTTTTGTTTACCTTGCCATTATTCCTTAAGCTCTCTGTTCCTAGAGCCACATGATTAAATGAAAACTGGTGGGTTTGTGTTGTTCTTTTTTAAAAGGGACTCTGGCCTTCATAGGGCTGCTAGCAAAACCCAAATAATAAAGTTGTGAACTGTAAGAGACAAATAGAAAGAAGCCATGGTTTCACTGTTACTGATTTCAAATGCTTCTGATTTTAAGCTACTGTAATCCTGGAGGACCTCAGTGCATCACTTTGTAGATCGTGGAGCACCCACTAGCCTTGCATGTATGTGGTCAAGATTTAATGTTTCAGAGTCAGGTATCGCCTGGTAGACTCAACAACAGTTAAGGCTAAGGGACCATGACCTAAATAAAGGTAGCAGAGGTCAACATGGAAAATAACAAGTCAAACCAGTAGCACAGATCTACCTTGATGATCTAAAACCTCACTCTGCTGGATTTATTGCTGAGGCCATTAACTGCTGTGCCCAACTACAAAAGCTAATGAGACCATTAAGGGCAAACTAAGGAAAGCCAGAGACAACTTGACTTTTTTTTTTTTTTTTTTTTTT
>NW_009954407.1:1934281-1937581 GCF_000747805.2 Chaetura pelagica
AAAAAAAGAAAAAACAGAGAAAAATTTTTTTTTTTTTTTTTTTTTTTTTTTTTTTTTTTAACTTACTGCTTTTAACTACATTGTGAAATTGTTAACTTTGCCATGTAGTACACATTTACTGGATTTAGGTAACTTTGTTGCCTAGACCTTAGAGCTATTAATACAATGTGATGGAGAGATCTTCTCCGTAACACTGCAGGCAGCTTGGTTTGCTGGAAAGAAATGAGAGCTTGATTGTCTTGATAAGAATCAGGCTAAAGGCCATGACTACCATGTTGAAAGAAATTATGGGAAACGTGGCTAATTGAATTCAGAGCAGTGAGCTATCAACAGTTTTGGAAGTTGCTTGTTCTTAAGTATAAAATACATTTGACAAGTAGTTTTCCTCAGCAGTCTCATGGTGCAGTCTGCAGTTTGTGACTAGTCCTCTTGCTCATGTCATCCTCATCTTCCCAAGGTGTAAGATGTTCTGCAATATCCTGAAACAGTTCAATGGAAATTGTGGTTTCCAGGATGGGTCCATGCTTAGAGGGTTTTTGCTGATGTCTGTAAGGCATTTGCTTGGGACACCAGCAGCCCAGAGCCCTGAGGACTGAACGGAGATTCTGCAGGTGCTTTAAATGCCTGGTCATCCAAAAACACTTGCAAAATGGGTGCCACAGAGGGTAAACCCTGACCTAATGTTGATTCTGATCCTGAAGTTTTTCTTTTAATTGTTGCTTTCTGTTACACAACCAGAGATCTGTTCAGTGCAAACACTGAACACACAGCACACACATTTCTAGGTGTGTGTGAATCAGCATTAGTATTCTCACTTAAGGCTAGATATCAATTTTAATGTCTTCTCCTATGTTTTTCAGGTTAATTTTAAAGCCAGTCTTCAGTCCAAAGCTTTTCCTGGACGCTTCAGATGAGACTCATTTTGCACTTGCTGGCAGCAAAAAGTGACAGTAAGTAGTTTTGTGCTGGGTTTGTTCTCTTGTTAATTAACTAGCAGTGAGCTTTGGAAATGTTACAATGGAGCTCCCAAATCATTAGGTATGTCATAACTCTTTTCAACTGAGCAAAAATAGGGGCTTGTACTATAAAAATTAATAAATTACAGGAGAACTTAAAACAAAAATGTAAATTTTGAGGGGTGGAGGAGCAGGCACAGACCTGAGGTAAACTTCCTCTAGCCCATCCAAGTGTGCATACTTGTTTGGAACTCTGCATTTTGGTTGGCTGCTCACTGGTGCAGCCAGCAGTGTATGGTAGCACTGAGTGATGCTGGAAATTGCACAGCTCCGTGCCTCTACACAGGTAAATCCATTAGTGCTATTCTGGTTGTTAAGGGAGTAAAATGTGTCTAATAAAAACAAAATCTTGCCTGTATAATTCTAAGCCTACGTGGAACAGACCTGTTCCCTCAGCAAAGTGATTGTGATCTTGCTGGCAGGACCATCCAGAAAAGCTACTTCTATGATCTTATTGCCAACAGGAAAGCTATTAGAAAAGAATACAACTTGGTGGTTTTCCATGATTGAGAAGAATGAAGATCCCTGCCCTTTTTGAGTATACCAGTGAGAAAGATCAATCATCTTTTAGCAGTGGATGCATCTGTCAGACATATTCACACTACAGCTCCTTTTTTTTTCTTTAAGAAGCAAACCCTAAACTCTTGGTCTCAAAGGCATAAAGTCACTGTTTGTGTCCTCCATGGTGTATAAGGAGAATAACATTGAAATGGCCAGGATTTGTCATGCCTTCAGAAGACATCCTTCCCAGATCTTCCCTACAGTGAGATTTTTACTTCTGGTTCTTGAGCTACAGAGAAGATAAGAGGTGACAGGAGTGGCTGTCACTTTTGGTTGACAGTGCTTTGGCAGGTCAGCATCTTCCAGCTCATTGGGGAGCGCTCAGGCTCTGTGAGTGCCACAGGCAAAGTCGAGGCCCTTCTCTGTCTCATTCCATCTCTTCAGTAGAGCAGGGTTCAGCTGCTCTGGTGGAGGCTTTGCTGCATCTGGATCACCATTCACATACTTTTAAAGGTACTTCCACCTCTAGGTGTCAGTGGGAGCTGTAGATCTCCTGTAGCCAAAGGGCTTACATTTCAATACAGTTGTGCCATGGCAGTATTACAAGGGTCAACAACGTGATCAGTTTCTGGGGCAAGCACATCATATTTTTAAGTTCTGTTAAACACAATCCAGTGTTGTTTTGCTGTTGATACAGTTGGCAGACCTTCAAAAATTGTTGTGTAAAATGGAAAGCTTGCAAGAAAAGTTTATTTCCATGTTCACAAGGTTTGCAAAGGAACGTTTTCTTCTGCGTTTCATTAAAAGTCAAAGGTCAAGGAAGTTGTCCATACAGCTGGGAAAAGACTCCAGTATTTTACAGACAGGAGCAGGACATGCTTTGAAAAAAGGAGCTGCCCTGTAAGTTACTTACCAGCTGTATCCCCGTAGCTGACTGGAGAGGAGTGGGATGTTTGATCTTTAATGCTTCACAGTTTGTAAGTTTGTAGATGTCCCTCATGATAGTTATGTTGTTCTGGTTATTGTAGTAGAGACTCACAGCCCTCAGACTTTTCAGACAAAAAGGTGTTTCTAGGCCAGTCCCATTTTTAAGCTTCATAGTATTCTGTAGGTCAATAGCAAAGAAAGTGACTTCCCTAGAGCTTCAGTACTTCTAAAGCAGAAACACCATCAATGTTACTTATTACCTCCAGAATTTTTGAAAGTTATTTCAATTAAAAGGAATCAGACTTGTTTTGTTTATATGAATGAATATATAAATAATTTTTTATATATTATATTTATATAATGTTTTGTTTACTTCTAAACAAGAGCCTTAGAACTCCTATACTAGGTGCCTGTGTTTGCAGGCTGTCTTTCCAAGGCAGCCTGCCAGGAGGAGAAGGTCTCCACTGGAGGACATGCAATACAAACTGAATGTCCACGCTGAATTTTCCTTCTGAAATGCTGAGTGCAGTATCTGCACCCAACAACACCTCCTCAAAAAAAGTATTTTTAGGAACGGGGATTCAAAGTGAAAAAGCCTTGTTAATCAGTGGCAGGATTCAGTATTCCAATTGCTATTGTATTTTTTTCCATCTGAAGCAGACTTTCAAATAAATCAAACTATTCCGCAGCAACCTTTTAATTTCATTGGAATTGTAAATTCAAAAGCTAGCTGCAAATTAATTTCTGCAATGTTGAAACAATTTACTGTTATAATTTCAGCTTTTCTGCCTCATATAATATGCATTCTCAAATGTTCCACCCTGATCAGTTAACTAGACATATAGGAATTCCTGCT
>NW_009954407.1:1937706-1949700 GCF_000747805.2 Chaetura pelagica
CTGCTGAGCAGGACTTTCCTTTTCCAGCTTGTTTTAGAGCTGGCTTTAAAAATGTATAAGATAGAGAGATAACCTTCACACAGACCTCTCTTTACAGAAGGCACTTCTTCAGGGAGAATCAAAGCTAACATCTATTAGGCAGACCCAGGACTGAAAACAGAGAAAAAAAGACCTGGGAGACAGTATATAATAGTATGCTTTGTGTATTTATGAAATTTGAGTCACTGTAATTCCACCAACTTTGGATGGAACAGGTTTAAACTGTATCTGAATGTATGCAGTCTGTATCTCCAGCCCAGCTTTGGAGAACTGAGCATCCTCCATGGGGTGCTAAGCACTAACAGCAGGGATTCTTGTCAAGACAAGTTGAGTGAATTCTGGAAAAAAACACTCACCTTTGAAAATGCAGGTATTTCTCTGGAAAATTTATGCATCAAATCTTTTAAATCTTTTAAATCTCTGTGATTTACAAGAGGACAAGCTCTAGCTCCTGTCTATGTCTGTGCATTAGTAATTAGATCGGCTTTTCACTGCCTTGCCAGGGAGTTACTGTGTGTCCCAGAACAACTGCCACAGTGCACCCTGCCCTCATGCCTTTGCTACAGGCACACTGCTATCTGGTGTCCCATGCTCCCCTGGCCCCAGCTGAGCCACCCATAGATGCTATGGGAGGTTGAGAATAAGGCCTGTTGCTAAATGCTTCTCATCAACATCTGACTCATGCAGATGCATCTGGCCCCTTTCAGGAGTCACTGGAAATAGGCAATAGCCCTCTTAACTGAGGCTGTAGAGAGAAGAAAATCCAGGCTTTATTTGTTAAGAAAGGTCTCTATCACAGGGGGTGGGGAGAACGTCATAAATGAGTGGCTGCTCTCTCCGAAGTTATTAAATTATTGTGGAAAGCTGCTGGCAGTTGTGTGTACTGAGGTGGATAAAAATCAGAGTCAAAGCTGGGATGTGTCATAAAGAATTTAATTACAAAATCTCTGACTCTCAGTGTCAGAATTTTGATTGGCTTGTCAATGGAAAAATTGTTATTGCTGTAGAATTACTGCTGTTTTAATTAGAAAAAATGCTTTAATTAAAAATTACGATAAATTTCTCACTGTAAATATGCCATGATTGTTATACTCCATCAAAATATTTGTGTTTGAAACTGAATAATATTATAATAGTATCTGGGTTTTACCTTTTATCAGTAGATCTTCTTAATGTGACCCACTATAAATAGGATCATCTTACAAAAGCATTTGGAAGTGTTTATGAAACATTAATGAGTACTGTCCACAACCCTTGGGGGGAGAAATGTGCTTTTATAAGAATTTAACAGTTGGATAAACTGAAACAGGTGGTTGTTACAAATTATTGGAGATCAACACAGAAAAACAGCACTTCTTGCATTCTGAATGCTTTTTTCCTCCACGAACAGCTTCTGCAGTATTTCTGTGTGTAGTTATTTCATTTTATTACAGTTTTAAAGACACTTCTAAAAGGCTGCTGCCACAGCTGCAGGCAAGGTAGCATCCAGAAAGAATATGCAATAATACCCTGATTAAATGCGAATACATTCAAACTAACAAATTATGAGGCAGGCATAATAATGCTATAAAAATTCCATTTTCAGAGCCACTGAAGCTGGGACATAGGGTTTGAAGAAGAAAGGTGAATTAGCTGGGGATAAATAAACTTCAGTTCCACATCCACCTCCTCATTTCATCCCATACTCCTTTTTTGGTTGTTTGTATCAAAAAATAATCAACATATTAATGCAAAAGAATAGCCTGTCACCTGAGCCTAAAGGGGAGTGGGTTAGTGATAACCTGCTGCCCAATTTATTGCATCTGGAATCTGATCATACCTCAGAGCCACTGGCAATTATTCCACTTTGCTGTTGTACAACAATACAGGTCGAAAGGCTTTTCAGATTATTAATTTTTTAATAAATTGGAAGAGTATGTGAATGCCTATGTATTTGCCTAACTGGAAGCAACCCTTCCTGAGGAGTAGCTCATCAGAACACTGTCACTCATGGCAGGACTGCAGAGGGGCTGCGGGGGGAGGATCATGTGGGAATCATCCTCTGCTGAGAGGCACCGCTGCTCCTCCTGGCTTGCCTGACAGCATCCCTGTGCCTGGCTGCTTGTTTAATGGTTTGCAAAACACCCTGACAGAAATTTAAAGTCTCTTCTGGTCTGTAAATGAAGTTATACCTTCAGAGCCACTATTTATGCTGAGCTAACAAGCTGCATTGCTATCAGCCAGTTAGGAACAGTGTTGAAGAGCCATTTGACAACTAGGAGTGATGATATTTCTGAAAGATTGTCACAACATCTGTTATTTAATACTGTACTGAAGTTAAAGACACTTGCCTGTGTTGGAATATGTTTTTATCACAGATGCAGCATTCTAAATACTGAATAGTGGCTTGGTTACTAATAGCTGAAAGTAAGAATTCATTTATGCTTCAAGCACTAAAGTAGGAGTCTAATAAGAAAATCTTGCCGACAGTTTGTGGAATAGTCAGCCTAGAACATAACCAGCAAGCAATTAAAAAGATAAATACTGTTCAGTTATATTTTCAGTAGTTATGTTTTCTGGTTATTTTTAAATCTACTTTGGAAGTGAAGATACATGTCATGATTTTTAAAACAGTTCAATTAAACATAAACTGATTGATTGTAATCCTCAAGAAGCTTTAGGTAGTTCTGGGGGGAAGTTGAAATACATGTGTAAAGTATTTAGAGGTTTGCAATAGCTGTAGTCCTCTGGGAAGCAAAAATCAACATTCATATCTATGTTGGACAGAACAGACTAATAAATGAAAACCATCTGAAAGGTTCATTTGTTCTCTAAGCTGTGTCTGCACAGAAGATATGGGGTTTATTCAGAAGGTGCCATGTTCCATTAAGTAGATGGGTACTTGCTTATTTTCTAATCACAATAATAATTTTCTACAGGACTGAAGGATTATTATAGGCACCTACAAGGAGACCCAACTGCATTACCTTTGGTGATGCAGGAGCTGTAACACTGCCAGACAGGTCACATAGGCAGAACCTGTGAGTCAGGGAGAAGCAAACTTGACTTGCCCAAGTAGACAAAACACATCTAGGTCTGTAAAAAAAATAGCATCTTTGAACTTGGGATTTGTTCACATCCCAAAGAGTTAGCAAACATGGGAGCTAGCACTGCAGGTCGGATACTCACACTGCAGGTAAGCCTACCAGTTTGGTTATCCCCCCTCAGCCAGTTCTGGCTGTTGGAGTCAAATGTAGATCTTACACGATATAGCCATGTATAACAAAGAAAACCAGACTGACTGTGTGATAAGTAAACTAACAGGTTTACCTATCAGATTAGAAATCAAAATGAATATTATAGAAGTGCAGCCTCCAGAAATATCCTGAAGGCATTATTATTTTTCTGAGCACAATATAATTATGTAATACCACTACGAGAAAGAAAATTGTAATAAATTTATCCTGGCAGCTGTAGATTTGATACAGTATCTTTATTAAGGCAATCAGAAAATAATACATCAAGTAATCTTAAAAGCCTGTAACACAATTTGACCATTGCTTTCATCCCACTGACATCAAAGGAGTCAGTCAGTGAATTGTGTCTGCTCCATCAATCTCACAGGAACAGGAGAGGGGAGAGACAAAAGACATAAGGTATCTTGGAAAACACAATAGTTTGTTTTCAGGATAAAATCAACTAACATACCTAAATCCCATCAATTTTCTGTGAACTCACTGTTCCTCAGTGTTTGTTACTTTTAAAGTAGCACAAAAGTCCTTAATTGTCTTGAAATTCTGAAAATTTTATGTTTTACTTCCACTAAGCTGCTGTCACGAGCCAATACTGGGGGGCTACAGCTGCTGTGTCAATAAAAGGTGTAGGGGGAATGGACATAGAAAGAAATTAGCCTAGGGAAACTAGGAAGTGAGAATACTTCACCAAGCCATAGAGTTGACATGAAAAACACGATTTTAACAGTGATCATAAATGCATAAAATGTTTTAAACAAAGCCTTAAGGCCCAGAAAATCATTTTATTATATGTGGAAAATCTGTGGCTCTCAAAAAGAAAGCAAAGTTGGCACTGAGCATACCATAGACCAATGGATTTTAAACCCACAGTTTGGATAGAGGGAAACTTTTTCCCAATCTGTTCTTTTTAGCATGGCAAAACCTGGCTGAGGTAGCCCACTGCAATAAATAGAGGAGAAAAATCCTTAAAGATTAACTCAGGCAATTCAGAGACCTGTGACAAAGTGCAAAAAAGCATGAGAAAGCCCCACTTGTGCAAACAGCAATGTGAGGGACTGGAAAAGCAGGCTGAAATGGGGAGAAGAAGGTGACTCAGACAATAATGATGAGACCTGCTGCTGCCATAGGGCAGCCCAAACAACATGCCAGGTTCTGAGTTAAAAATACAATATATTTATTAAAAACAAAAGAAAACAAAAAACAAACCAAACTAAAACAAAAACACAATCAAAAAGCCACAGACAACAACATATGAACCAGAAATCTGAGACCATACAGCAAGAATGAGACCAGAGACAGGAAAACAGATGACATTCAAGAGGCAGTCACACTAAGCCTTAACAAAATAGTACCAAAGTGAATTAAGAAACCTCCCATGCACAACCTTCTGGTCCAAATATCTGGAAAATCAGCCTGTTTGAAAGCAGTTGTGGCTGATGTAAAATGCTCAGTGCACTCAGGTGGCAAAGTGTTTATCTTACAGGTCCTTTATGCAGCAGCAAAGTCTGATTGCCCATGTGCAGGTGGTCAGTTCTCATTTTCCAGTTCCTGTTGTGCTCAATACTTTGTGTATGTATATCTCAAGTGCAGCCGTTTATCGTTCCATCAAGCACAAATCTCATTAATCTTCTGGTGCAGCAAAGACCAGCTTTATTCAGCATTATTCCTTAAAAAAGAAAACCATTTAATTATATGCAAACTCTTATAACCACACTATTTTCCAACAAGTTTTCAGCTATCTTAACTTCTTGGCTTGAACTAGCAATTTACCAGATAAAATATAATGTTTTTTAAAATTATATATAATTTTTTTTTCATATTTTTTTCCCCCTTAAAAATCCCTAAACATTTCAGGCTTGTCCCTGTGGTGGTTCATGAAAGCTGTTGCTGTCTCCATCTCCTCCGTTGCCCAGGTTTTCTAGCTGGACTAGATTTCGTATAATAAGTCTTAGAGCCAGGAACTCCTACAAGACGTCAAGGGAGGAGCAGTTTGTTTAAGAAGCCCACACAGCTGAAGGCTTTGGAGTATGAAGCAAGCAGACTACTGCTCCCATGAGATGCTTGAGGTATCAAAACAAAACCATTTTCTACTGAAAACATGAGCTTCATTTTTCATCATAAGGCATAATTTTCATTAAGAAAAATAATTTCTGAGCAGCTCCAAAAACAACAGTCCAGTGGCATGCACAGTTCAATGGCTTATTAAATCTGAACTGGGGAATTTGCATGCTACGAAATTGGTGCATGGCCAGGATATTCTCGGAAAGAAAGAACCAGGGGACCTTTGCTAGTCATTGACAGTCACGGGTGCCAGTGGTAACACCTCGTCCAAAATCTGTTACCTCCTAAGCCCTACACTTCCCTAAGACCCCGTGAAGAAGGTAATCAGGAAGGATTCAGGGGAAACTCAGCAACTAATAAATCCCTATTTTTCAAAAGCTGAATAAAACTCCTTTCTTTTGCCAACAAACAAATGATTCAACATGTGTACCTCTTCCTCCATCTATATTAAGATGGAACGGTCTTTCCAACTTTTGATTGCTGGCATTATCAGAAATAATGAACCAACAGTCAAGATGCATATTAGTAAAAAATGCATCCAATATTTTCAAACTGAAGCAACTTTCACAAGTGCATGTTTTAAAACCTAACTGAGTGCAGCACAGCAAGTCAAAGTACTTCAAGATTACTAAAAAGCTTTTGTTCCCTCAACATCAGGCAGCTGGGGTTGTTTACCACTGTGGGATTTACTGGCAACCTTAAACTTGTAAAGGCTCTCATAAACTGAGCACTACCTTAGGGTCATATTGCAGCATCTCAGTGAAGTTTTTCCAGCAAAATATTTGCTTCCCAATAGCTCTAACAGTTGGAACTTTTCTATTCTCTCATGGATTTTTCAGCAGTCTGAGAGACTATGTGAGAGGCAGGATAAAATGGCACAGCCCTGAAGAGCATCACCAGAAGGTGGGTAACTGGCTCAAGAGCAATCTCCAGCCCCCTAGTCTGGCACCCTACCCAAGCTCTGCCTTTGGCAGATGGGTGCAAAGGACAAGCAGCTAGGGAGTCTGTCTGTAACTGCTACAACAGACCCACTTTTTCAGCAGCTCTGGGATGCAGAAAGGCTGACTGAGGTATGTTAAGGAAGGGTTAGGTAACTTGGTGGCTTGCCAAGAGTAGAAGAACAATCTAGAAAGGAAAGGCTATTAATAGGTGTTAAGATCTCTATAACAGGTCAAAAATCTGCAGGGAAAATCCCCCATTAAGGGATTATAGTTGCAGAGCTGTCTAAAAGAGGGGAATATTTGAGCCTTCCTCCATTGTCATTCACTACAAATTTCCTATTATATTGTTTGGCCCATTCAAACTTTCAGTAGATTTTTTTTACAAAAGGTCTGTACTTACAGAAACAAACAAACAAAATAAATAAAATCTAATGAGAATAGGTGTAAAAAATTGTAAGAATGATCAATGGTGCATTTCTAATACCTCTATTGTTTGCTGAGTTCTATTTTTTAAGCAGAATTTATAAAGATATTACTATATTTATAGTTAATGTTGTTGGAATCAGTCTCCTTTCCTAAAAAAAATTATTTCTTCACAGATTTAATTTTCCAGTGTTCCTTCAGGTAAGAGAAATTCCTAAAATACAATCCTCTCTTTCCCAGAAGCTACACTTGAAAATGTATCTGCACACTATACCCTAAATCCAACCCGTAAACGTTGAGTCCGTTAATGTAATTATTTGCTGAGAGATGAGAAAAACATCAAACCACATGCTGGTTATGGATTTATAAACTAGTGTTTGGCCTCTGCTTATGCTGTGAGATTAAGACAGGCTTGCAGACAAGCATGAGGACATTGAGCCTCATGTCATGCTCTCCATCCATGGATGGGTGCTTTCCATACATATCCCTGCCTATTAGTTTCACACAAAGCATTCATGCTTAAGGCAACCCATGAATAAACTCTGGCCCTGAAGTGGTCCAGGGAGCCTGACCTTGCCTATTGTCATCTATTCAGGTCACCCAAGAGGGCACAGGTACCTGACCCAAGGTTTCCTCCCCAGCTGTATCTGCCTGAGCCCACAGCAAAGCACATACCTGCTCATAAACAACGTGGGTACTGGGCTTCAGCAAGAGCTTAAAGCTAAAATAGCAGATTAGACACTCCAATGGTTGCAGCAGTGTGTTGCATGTTACTCATCCATGCCCACAAGTATTTCCTCAGGAAAGAAAAGAACTTGGTAAGATTCACTTTATTTGCAAATGTGTACGAAGATCAGCACAGCACAGCAGAGTAACATATTATCTGGATATAAACTGTGCTGCTTGTACCTGCCTCTGACAACAATAAAAAATACAACACTTAGGTGAAATTGCTGACTCCCTAGTCTTTTGGTTTGAAAATATAATATTGATATTGACTTTAGATCTTGCTTGATTTACTTTAATTTGAGCCAGGCCTCTACAGAAACCTGTTGCCTAGGTAACAAATGCTGTGCACCATAATAAGGCAAATTGCTGTTGAAATAAATAGTAATTATGGCCCTGGTTTCAAAAGTATTATCTTTCTTTTTATTTTAAACTATCCTTGGTTAAGGCTGTAAGCACTGGCTTTGTTCATTTGTATGGTGTTACTGCTGGGTGTCTGGGGGGAGGGAGAGTGCACACTCGCCTGCACGTCCTCCCTCTGCTCCCCTGGCAGCTCTAATGGTGTATGCATAGATACTTCCAAGCAGCATTTATTTCCTCAAGGGTGCACCAATACAAAGTGTAAAACTCCCGTCAGGAAAGAGCAGGGGTTGACATCATTCCTGTTCAGCATCCCCCACAAGAATTGCTTACAGACGAGCGGGGTAAGTGAGCCCTGGCTTACCTGAGGGCTCCCAGCCTTTGCCATGCACCCTGCAGAGTCCTGCCCTGAAGCAGGGCCCTGCACACCCTTTCACATCCATCAGGCACTGGATTTGTTTAGCATATGTGGCTCTTCATATGATTGTCTGGTGATTCACAGACAAGTATGAGCTCGGAGGAGTGAATAACAATGTCATGCCCAACATTCATCTATTTGTACTGTAAAGTATTCATACCGGAAAAGCAAATGTGGATGGTTGCTTTCATTTTTTTCCTTTCTTCATCAGTTTTTGGTTCAGCATGATGATCTCAGGTCTTGTAACGTACCATGACCAGCTGTAGTGCTGCTGCCCAGTGATTAACCTGGATCAGCTGAGAGAGAGCACTGACCATGGGGAGCACTCAATCAAGTGACCTAGGGGTCCTGTCATAGCCCACCACAGCACACAGCCAAGTCTAAGTCCCTCACCCCAGCTTTCTCCATAGTAATTAGATACCAGAGCAAGGAAAACTATTCCCAACCACGTATCTGAGGGGTAAACTGCAGTGAGACTGTGTGAGAAACTCTGTAACCCCACCACACATGGGAGCCAGCAGAAAACACATCTGCAGAAAAGGGGGATATAGCCTTCCTGCTTGGACCTATTGCCCCACACCATGGAAGAGGGATTCTCAGGTTATGATTCCACACAACAGCTCCTCTGCAAACTGCAGATGGGTACTGATGCACTTCATGTTTCTCTCAGCAGGGAATGGGCTGCAGAAGACAAACTTGTCTTCCAAATACTTGTCTGTAAAGAGTGATAGCAAGTCCACTCACAGATATACTTTCTACTGACATGAGATTTAATGGGCTCTAATGACCTAAAAAGGCTAAACTGTGATCCTCCCAGGCTGGAAGACATCTGGAGTAGTGGCAGTGTCTTTAAAACATTCTTCACCTTAATGATTTTCTTGTGATTTGATTTGATGTCAGTGATTTCCCTGGTGTTTCTACCTCTGTCATATGTTTGCTTCACAAAGCTCTCAGGCATTCTGCCTGATAAACTGCCATAGATCCCCATTTAATAATATTGATGTGACAGCAGCCAGGAAAGTGAGAGGATATGAATAAAAGAAATGTTCCAAACACCACTTTCTCAGGAAGATGTCTTCTTTCCATTAGGAGGAGCCAAGTTCTGGGTTGAGGGCAGATTTGGCTTCAGGTAAAAGGGGTAAGGCCAGTCTTCCTCTGGTCTTGGAAGGAGCTGCAACCCATGGGGACACCCCTGCATAATCACACCCTGGCAACAGTTTTTTCCAATATGGCTCAGATTCGGTCAGGGCTCCTTTTGAATGGGGCCAGGATTGCACTGTGGGTATCCTTATATGTCTGTTCTTGGTAAGATTTGCTCACCTCTTTGGAAATCCAATAGGAGTTTTGAAAGTAAACTGAGCTGAAGTGGCAGCAGTCGTGGTGGTGTAAGCTCTGGGACACTGCCCAGGCAATGGGTGCTTAGTCAGGCTTCAAAAACTCCATCCTGAGAATAAAAGGATCAGCAGTGGAAAGTGAATTTTCACTTACTTCGGCTACTTTTTGAGACTTCCAAAAATGTGCAGAGCATGGAGTCATTGCTCCTTGAGAAAGAATGACATTTCCTAGGGCTCTCAGCCCAGCTTATTTAATGAGCCCTGAAACCACTTTAAAAATGTGTGCGTGTTCATGCATGCATGTGTGTACTGGACGGCAGGGAGGCAGAGGGAATCAGAGACACCTTATCAGAAAACATGATCTGTTTTTTAAAGAGTTTGACACACACAATCTTATCTAATTATTCAGAACATTTAACACCACCTAACTCCAGAAAAAAAAGATCTCTTTCCTCCTCCCCTACCCCCTCTTTGCTGAAACTTAATACACGAAGACTAATACGGCACAAAACCATCTCATTGAGCCTTAAGATGTAAGATGACAACTCGTGGCCTTTGCCATTGATCGCCAGCCAAGTTACATACATCTTAGAGTCTCAGCAGGCCACCATTTGTCACCACACTGACAGTGACATATGGCTCAGCCTATTGTTCTGCAGGGGCAAACCCAGCCCCAGTAGGCTGGTGGTCACAGGGGGCAGTTTGCAGGGCCTTGTGCTGTGTTCCCCAGGAGATCCTGTGCTGTGTACCTTGGACCATCCCTGGGGTCTGGGAGAGGCCACAGCCATCAGGGCAATGAGAGGGCTGCTCTTTGGAACAGCTTTGGAAGTGCTCATAAAAAAAAAAAAAAAAAAGCCTTCCTCATCTCCTCATTAGCACAGTGCATTTCTGCAGGAAGCTGTTGTTTGTGAATCCTGTGCTCTCCAAACTGGGGTTTGCAGGGTCCCTCCTCTTCACATTTCATTTAGGCAAAGAAAAGAAACTCTGAATTGGACTATTTACTTGGGTGTAGCTTCTTTCCCACTGTGCTGGACAGATTTGCCTTGTAGGTTTAGAAATATAGCTAAAGGTCAAGCAAGCTGTCGGATAGCTATTCTGAATAATTTGGTGCCCACAGCCGAATGGGTACAATTGCAAGGACACTTTTCATTGTGGGAAACAGGCATGTGTTCAGTCCAAGCAAATGGGTGCTCAATTTGACTTCTGCTGTGTGGGCAAGCTCTTTGCCTCCAATTACTATCTTCACAACAGGGCCTGAGTTTCCTGACTCCTGAAGTCCCAAATTAACATCCTTCAAACCTGCACTTAACATTAGAGATAGACACACATAAAATCCTCCTGCCTTTTTACAGTTCTGCAGGCCAGCATAACAGAACCACCTACATTTTGGTGACACAGAACTGTTTGAGCACACATATTCATTTGAATCCTAGCAGCTCTGCTCCATAACTAGTAGCACAATCTTGCAACACTGGCCCATCCTTGGAGAACTCACTTGATAACTAAGAATGCATTTAATTCCTTAGGAACCATGATGTGATGAAGATGCTGGTATCCCAATTAATTTTTTGATTAAGTACCTCTTTGGCTTGACAGAAGTGTATTCCTATCAAATGAAGTAAAACTGCAAGAATGTCATGTGGGGCCAGATATGGTCCAGTGCCACTGGTATCCTCCCCACCAGTGACAGTTTCTGACCTTCCAACTCTATCAACTGAACTGCTGGGTCATCTCAATAAAGGCTTTCTCAGTTCTTCCCACCTGAGGATGCTATTGATCACATGCATAAAATACTCAGAGGAGAAAAAGACTGCAACTTCTACAGCCTGGGTGAAAGCTCTAACTGCTGCTCTTACAATGCTAAATGTTTATGCAAAGCTGAACAGAAGCAAAGACATAAGAGAGACACCTTGGAAATGGGGGATCTGGGATGTCCCATCCCACCAGGCAGTGGAAGGACCTGAATGCTGATCCCCCTCAGTTCAGGGGAGTCCCCAGACTGCCAAGCTACCAAACAAAAAGAGAAGGAAAGCACTCCAGACCGGTTATGGGAAATGGGATGGGGGGACCCCAGCTCCTAACTTAGCCAAAGTTTCCAGGCTCCCAGCCCACAAGATGATACCCTGGAAGGGGTACCTTCCTATCTTTTAGCATCCTAGGCTACCAGGATTATCTCATGTGTGATTCTATATTAAAAAACACAGACACACATACACTTTGGTAAAAGAACAAAAGCCTTAATTCTAATCGCAAATATTTGAACTTCTGCTTCCAAGCACTATGGTATTTGACCGTACTCAAATTAAAGCCCCAAATGTTAATCCAAGGCTCTAGTAGCAGCAGGATGAATACAAGTTTTCTTTTTTGTTTTCCCAGTGACCTTAACCATTCTCTCTAGAAACAAAAAATCTTCCCTAGGATGCCTCCATGATTTCTGGCTTCTCAAAGGAATATTGCTG
>NW_009954407.1:1949890-1968644 GCF_000747805.2 Chaetura pelagica
AAAAGACCAACTATTTCTCTTCTTATGTTTAGCCATATGTCATTACAGAGTAAGGATGAAGTGAGTTGGGTGCAGGTTTTTTTCTATTTTGGCCATTGGTCTTTTACCAGGGGAAAAAAAACCCCATAATTATTAATTATGTTGAATTTTTTTATTCATGTTAGTATTTTCAGACTCTAAAATTAACTCATTAGGTTAGTCTCCCTAAGAAAGGATTCAAATAATTTAACAGTAGAGCAGCAATCAGAAGAATATAGTAAAGGCTGTACCAGGTCAGATGGGTAGGTCCATCCAGCCCAATACTCCATCCGAGTAAGCAAACTAACCTCCAAAGCCTATGACAGGGCATTGAAACAGGGCCAGCATCCACTAATACACCCTCAGCCTCCAACAGTTTGCAGGTGCTGAGCTTCAGCTTGCATATAATAGACCTCAACGAGTTTTTCTTTCTTGGGTTTTTCAAGAGAGAGAAGTCATGTGTAAGACTGGAAAATACACTAAGGAAATGAGATAAATATCAGAACTCTGCTAAAATCAACAGATTTGTATTTGAATAAAGCTGGCAATAGAGAAAAAAATAAAGGTACATTTTAAAATAGACTGGATAGACAAAAGAAATTGTCTTGACTGGAATCAACAGGAATATGTCATATTGTTTTATCCATCTGCAAGCCAACTCCCAAAGTCAGAATGTAAACTCTGAGTATGCTATAGTTTTCCTATATACTATTGAACAGCTGCAGTCTTTAATTTTATTTATTTTCAGCACATTTGGGGTGTTTTAATCATACAAATAGTAATTTCTATAGCAGTACAGTTTACATTTTCATTTCTTTTTGAAATCAAGCTCTTGAATGCAGTGCACATCCTACAAAAAATGCCACTGCTATTCATGTTTATTCATGTGTAGGTAGAGGTTATAGTAAAAAAGTCAAACCATCTCAAAGAAGGTAGTCAACTCACTTCTGCCTCCCCTACACATGGAGATGTTCCACAGCACTGGTATGTAACACCCCTAACGAGGTGTGCTGGCCACTTATATAGAATGGGTGCAATGGCCCACACTCTTCCACCCTCCATTCTCTATTCGCAGAAAATAGGGAAGCAGTGAGTGTGTGTGGCTTGTGACTCAGCCTTGAGTGCATTGCAAAGCTTAGAGGGGCAGGCAAGAAGCCTGGCAGCCAGGGATGGGACAATCTGGAAAGTGTCTGTACAGCACTGGCTAGGTCCCTGTGCCAGGAATCTGTGGAGGGTTATCTACAATCCATCTCCTTCTGAGGATCTGATTGATTTAATGGGTCTCACCATTTCTCCTGAGTTATCCAAAGCAGAGCTATACCAGCAAGAACAGAGGATCATGTTATGATGGCTATGACACAGAAATATGTCTCAGCAGAAAAATGAACTTCGCTGTCCTAAAATTCCTTGGATATGGATGTGATCAAACTAAAACAAACAAACAAATAAACAAACCATCCTGAGAAAGCAGATTGGAATTCTGAATGCCTTGGGGTTGCTATAGTCACAGGACACATCTCCACTAAACTCACTGTGTTTCCAGTCCTGAGAGATTTTTCCAATATAGTTTTAGCTTAGTTATGCTGAGTTCTGACAACAACAGAGCTAAGGAGGCATGGATTATAACAGGTCAAAATACTTAAGGTTCCTGGCAATTTTACAGTTCATAATGAAGCTCATTACAAGAAGGGCAGTTCCTTATTGCCGAGAACATTGATCATTAAGTTGTATTGTGTAAAACCTGAAGGAGAGGTTCAGTCCTGGGTATGACCATCCATCAACTGCTGTCCTCTGAAACCATTTCAAGACTATTAGCTCTGTTTCAAGTGAACATGTTCAGGCCACAGAAACACTGTCACACCTTGTACCTTCTCACATGTCCCTTGAGTAGTTCCAGATGGGCCATTCTTTTGCTCTGAGAAATAGTTCCTCTGTTGGAGCACCACAGCATAACAGTGTTAGGGAGAATGTATTTATGTTCTTCAGAAAGAAGGAAAAGTTCAGACTTACAGTGACATTGCTTCAGGGAGAAAAATTTTAAACAGCCCCTCCGTGTTTCGAGACTATAAATAACACAAATCTTTAAACTTTTTGTGCTATGAGTGCCTGGAATAATACATGTTCATCTCCCAGATTTCTTAAAGTAACAAGAACAGTATTCCTGTGAAAAACAAGACAGGACAGCCAGCAACCATGAACTTTACTGCATTCTTCAGCTGAAACTTCAGTTATGCAAAAAGACAACAAATAATAATGGCACGATTAGATCACATACCTATCTAACATAAGAGGTTTTCTAGCCTTCAAATCCAAACAAAGCCAGATTATTTAAGCAGCCATCCACTGAAATTCATTCCCCTCATTGGGGAAAAAAAGTGTATGAATATATATGTGTGTGTGTTTATTTTTATGTGTATAAATTTGAAGAACTAAGCATAAAGGTAATTTCAAATAAGGAAAATCTGGCATGTAAACATGCAGAAGACAATCCCTCTATCCTGAACTGTGTCTTACAACACCCTCTGTGAACCTGTTCATGTAATACCTGTGCACAAGTCTTTTGGTGCTGCTGCAGGGGAACTCAGAAATGTATTAAAAAATAAAAAATAAAAAAAGAGGAGAGTCAGTGGTGAGTATAATGGGGGCTGTTCATGCAGATGTCTTGACAGAAATTACCTGTGGGTAGTTCTGTCTGATTGTATAGACCAGTTATAACTCATTCTATGCAATTTTATTCTGCAGGTGTTTTCCTATGTTATCTGGAGCACAAGTTAGAATGTGTCGTGGAGGGTGTCAATTATAAATGCACAGTAATTACCTGGAATTTCTTTCTAAAATGTAACATCAAAATGGCAAGATCAGACTTGAAATTACAGTAATCACTCCTGTTTTCATACTCTAATGTTTATTTCAAGTAATAATCAACTAATATTTAGTGATAAGCTCAAGGTATCCATCTTTCTAACATTTGCATCATTCTTGCAGAAAACAATACTCATTAGGGAATCAAGACAGTTTACTCAGAAGACAGCATATTTCCCTCCAGAAAACCATTGTTTCTATATTAAATGGTAAGTCACAAAAAATTGCTCATTCCTCAAAACTCACTTTTAAAAAAGATTGTTTATTCAAATTTGCAAACCTACCTCTCTAAAATGAAGTATTGTAACACATAACAAAAAAATGCATTTGACTTCCATGAAGCAAGATGACAAAATTTCTAGTACACTTCCAAAAGGATGTCCAATTCTCAGATTTCTCAAAAATACTATTTGACGTCCAGTTATCTGTCATGAAAAAAATTACTTGTTATCAAAGTTTACTAAAACTACTTTTTTGGTTGCCTAATCATAGAAGCCCTTACTGCTTTCATCAAAAATATTGTGCATCTTCAAATAGTTAATTACAGTTGTAAGACTCAAATAGTCTTGCAGTTATTACAGTTTGGTTTGGCTTTCACTTTTGTTTGCAGAGTTTTGTTTATTTTCTTAGTTTATTTCTGTATTTTTGCTCCATAAGGTTATTTATGGAATTTTTTTGTGTTATTCTGCCTTCAAACAGACTTTTATAGTATCTTTCCACTCTCTAATGTATTATGGTAGTTTGTTCAGTTAATGTGAACGGTTGTGTTAACCAGTATTTTTATTCCGCAGTGCTGGGAGGCAGCTTCAAGACAAGAGCCCCTGCCCTGAGCAGGAATCAGCCCCACAATGAACATTTTATTTAAGGTGAAACCTCACCTTGTAGCACAACCACACAACCTCTAACAGCCCTGGACCAAATCTGCTTTGTGACCAGTAAGGTGTGACTCTGGGGAAAGGCAACGAAGGCGAAGACCTGGAGCCTTCTGAGGATGTTACTAGTGGCACTTCCCATCATCCTGCCTCTGAACTCAGCCACACCAGAGCAGATATCCACATGTTCACTGATAGAGCTGCTAAGATGTAAGTACATACCAGTTCTGAAAAACGCCAAGGAAAAGCTGAAGCTGCCAGACAGCTATCTACCATGTCTGACATTTGCTCTCTGTGAACCACTGCTAACTTATATTTTAAATTTACATCTTTCTGCTTTGTACCTTTTTTTAAGACTTTTTGCTTTTTTCTAAGAATAATGACCATCCTTCCACTTCTGGACTTGATACTTTGACACATAACCTAGACCACCAGCTAGTTTATGTGTCAGGTTTTCCCTTGGGTTTCTCATTTGTTGTAGTAGTGTCCCTTTACAAATAAGTTTGTTTTCCATTTGAGTATGAGTCCATGATGGCTCTCAGGATGGGAACCACCTGTTATCAACACCATCTTCCTAAGAAGTCCACCCTACTGCTGTCTGGGCTGCTAAGGGAATGCTAAAAAGGAAGTCTAAAGTAGGCAGAATAGTTGCTTTCCTGATTGATCCTTCTCTCTTCGTTGACTACAGACAGGATTTGACTAGTTTACATTACACACCAGGCTTTCACACTCTCAAAATTAGATGCAGGGAATCTCATTTTCAGCAATTACAGGAGCTTCATGTTTTGAATTCTGAAGTGATGAGCTCTGTGAAAAGCAGCTCATCAATGAAATCCAGGGACTTATGTCAGCTAAACAGCCCTGGTAGGTACCAACAGGAGGCAGATCCAAGTAATTGGTTTCTTTGAGCCCACTGCTCTGTTCAGAGGTTCTGACCAGCACATTTTTTCTTTACTCTAAATTCTGATCCAAGTGTGCTTTGAGCAATCTTCTGACTATAGCTATTTCAAATACCAAGAATTAGAAACTCCTGTTTAAATTTTATCCCTTAATTCCACCTACACACAAAAAAATCACCCTCCTTTGGATGTACCTGGAGAGTAAGTAACTTATCCCACTGCCGACTACAGTTAAACTCATGTATTTTTTAACCTGATACTTTGCAGCCAGGATGCTGACTAACTCAGTCGAAAGCTGATAGCCTGCCAGTATTTTCCCATGATTTCCCTTGAGGGATAAACAGATTCTCCCCAAATTGACTGAGAAAGTGCAAGGGCTAGGAATTACACAGCCAGATACATGCAATAAATCGTATAAACAATGAAGAAACAATTGTACACATGTGGGTGTACAGTTCACACCCAGCTTGAATTAATTTGGCTTCTGAGACCTGAGTGATGAACTCTCCAGCTAACTTTGAATTAAAACATAATCTAAAAGAAACCTGTATATTAAAAATCTGCAGCTTTCTATTATTATTAAGAAAAGTTTATTGGTTCTGAAAATACTCATTTTCATAGGCTTCTGGGACTGACATTTGAACACGATAGAACTAGAAAAGGTTTGAATACAGTGGCCAAGATGATGTTCAAAATAGAGAATAAATTGATTAGGATTTGCCAGCCTGGAAAAGGGACAATGAAGAGAAAATGTAAAAGGTACAGAGAAGTGGAAGCATCACAGAGAAAAAAAAAAATTAAGGGAAATTTTTTCAGTATTTCTAAAAACACAAGAATCAGAAGAAAACAAACAATACAACACGGTGAGAACATTAAAACAGAAAGGGGAAAGTTTTGGGGTTTTTTCCCCATACAGGCCCTAGTTAAACAGTGGATGGAACTCATTGGCAGAGGACAAGTACAAAACATGATAGGAAAAATGGATGGAAGTAATGTCCACCAAGAGCAATGAAACCAAAGCCTGAGTATCAGCAGCTGGCTCAGGAAATCCTCCAGCCATAGAGTGTTGGAAACTGGGCAGGAAAACTAAAGAAAACGTCCCTGTATCTTTGCCTTATCTTATCCTTCTTCCCTGTGACATGTGCTGTGGTGACTGTCAGAAGCTTGATGGGCTTTTTGGGCTTTTGTCTTGATCCAATATAGCAATTTTTTATATACTTATGTAGCCAGTGTCTCTCCCTGGACCTTTCCTTCATTGCTATGGTTATAAACACTTCCTGAAGTTTCCCAGAGCAACCATACCTTCAAAGTGCAGTTTGTTAAAGCTGGTGAATTTTCCAATATTTCCCAGGTCCATTCTTTTCAAGTTATCTACCGGGTCTTTGTCTCCACAAATTCAGTAACACTGTCATATTGAGAACTCTGATCTATATTTCTTGATACAAGCTTTGGGATATAATTAGGAAAAAAATGTTGTGGTTTTTTTGTTTGTTTGGTTGGTTTGGTTTGTGTTTTGTGTGTGTGTGTGAGAGAAATAGGAAAAATATATTTAGTGATAATCTTGCCAATATTAAACAATCAAAGTGCAACAATGAGTAAGCATGTTATGAATACCAAGTAAGGTGAAAGCAATGATTAAAATAAATAAACAGAAAACTCCTTTCAGCAATTTGAGGACCATATTTGATGCATTGCATTTTTTTAACTAGCCAGCAAGAGTGTGAGTATGAGTAAGATGCAAGAGCTAAAACCAAAACAATAAGCCAGTGTTCAGACTTACAGAAGAAGGAAGTATGAGCAACTTAAGCAACTGAGAACTGGTAAATAGACAAAATAATAAATGCAAATAAACCACAGCTGCAGAGGGAATTACAGAAAGTTTAATGTTTGATGATGTGAAATCTGAGCAGTTTAATTCTAAGTGTTAATTATTTCAAGTGCTTTTTGCAGCATGCTGAGTCTAGTGAAACAGTATGAATCACTGTCTAGCCTTAAATATGAACCATAATGGAGTTCATGCAAGTGATGGTGTTTCTGTTTTCCCATTCTTGTACCAAAGCAGTCTTCAGGCATTGTTTATGTACAGGGTCTAACGCCCTTCCCCTACCTTCTGTTATGTCTTTCTACAGCGCAACAGCTTTTCTCTCACAAATGTCTTCATAGCTGACTTGTAAATATGCAGAATTCCTATTTTTCATTCCCCTACAGGGATGAGCTGTCTTGATACAAATATTGATATCCCAGGTTTATTACAGCTGCCAATAGTTTGGTCCCAGAATGGAAACATGCTGCACATCAAGCTGCGCCAGTGTTTTACATGAGGCTCTGCTTCAGATATTGGCTCCCACATGCATGGGACTTGGGTGTCATGGTGCAGTTCTTGATAAAAAGCATGGACAGCAATGAAGTTGCCATAATATGTCTTTTTTTTTTTCCTGTTCCTCATGCCTTGATTCATTAGGCAGTCACTGATGGTATGCTGAAGGAATGGTTCTGATCCTTCAGAAAAAGACATCACTTTGTTTTTTTCCCCTTTTTCTTGATTCATTTGGTCCAATAGAACAGAGGTCTTCTCAGTCCATGTTAGTTAGACACCAGAATACCAGCGGTGAAAGGATTCCTCTGATGCATCTGATGCACATGTACCCCAGACTTCTTCAGAGGTGAATTATGAAATTCAGTTTAGATTACAATAAGCAATTACACATGGAGAAGTCTCTTAATCCTTCAGTTAACAGCCTTCAACAATTTTTAGGAGAATGCAATCCCAGGCACAATTAGCAAGAATCACTAAATCTCAGTATTATCACTAGCTTTTGCAGATGGTATAGAAGAACTGAGAAAGTGGCAAGTTTAAACTACTATTGCTTTAAAAGCACAGCTTATGTGAGAAAATGCCTTCTATCTTGCAAGCAGAAAGGAAGTGTCAGGAATTTCACTTACATAGTTGCTTACATAAATCATAGTAAGATGTTAATCTATATCATTAGAAGCCCAAATATTTAGAATAATCTAGATGCTATGCAAAACTCTGTGGGTAAGAAAGGAACTATTATTTGGCCAAGAAGTGCAAAACATGTTTATGTCACTATGTAAATAATGATGGTAAAATATGATCCAGATATTATCTCAGAATCCACGAGGTGGCAGTGTCATAGTTTTCTTAGTATCACACCCTGAAATATTATTTTTCTATTAAAATATCTAAATTACATTTTGATATTTATCACCTCAGGTTTGAAAAATTTGGGGAAGTAATTGAAACATCTCCTGTGTCTCCAAAACCTGACAATGAAAAATTATTACCTTAAGAAAAGCCAGAAACTATTGTGCAAAGATGAGGAGCCAGCTTCCTGTGAGGCATCTGTCACGTTCCTGGGTGTTCAGTGCTGGGGCACTTATGGAGGCTTTTGAAGGTTGCTGAATTCAGATGGGATCATATCCTGCAGAAAAATA
Source organism: Chaetura pelagica (assembly GCF_000747805.2). Taxonomy (NCBI): domain Eukaryota; kingdom Metazoa; phylum Chordata; class Aves; order Apodiformes; family Apodidae; genus Chaetura; species Chaetura pelagica. The sequence continues at coordinate 1,957,998 of NW_009954407.1, forward strand.
AGAATATCACTCCCTGAAATCAGGCAGTCCTCAAAACCTACTTTCATTTACAGTAGCAAAAGTAATATATAAAATTAATGGCTATTTCTCACTATTTCAGTTTTATTTAGAAAGTCTGGTCACTTTCTGACTTTGTTATTTTGCAGGAATACTAAATATTAGGCCTATGATAGCTCAAATCAGATCTCTTTAATAAAAAGCTCTTTATTGTGAAAGTGGAATATAAAATGCAATCCTATGACCATGAAAAAAATATCTGTGCTTAATTTTTTAAAAATCACTAAAACTGCAGAACATCTGAAGGGAGAGATACCCTTGTCCTTTTCTAGTCTTCCCCAGGAAAAACAACATCCCTATTGCAAATGAAGGAAAAGGTCATGCAGAATCTAACAAGTGGTTTCATTTTAATTCCCTGGCTGCCGTTGCCTTCACACCCGCTGCAAGGCTGCTTGTGGGTTGTTGTGCTCTGTCCCAAGGGCTGGGGTTGTGGCCACCATCCTGGCTGCTGGCTCCACGCCGAGGCAGAGCCGGGTGGCCCACGCAGAGCTGCCCTCACATCAAGCAGATTGATGCAATTGGGTAGATCACATCTGTCAGGATCTGTCGGATCCCCAGGAGCGTGATTAATTAATGCAACCTTATTTAAACACAGTCTGGCAATTCCAAACTTTTGTACATCCAATGTCAGCTTTCCTTCCTTATTCTAGCAAGCCCTTCATTAAACACCAGGGGTGTGAGGCCATAGACATGCAAATGGACCTGTGCTCAACAGAGTCAGTGCTGGGATCTCCTGGCCACCTCTCAGAGCAAGAGCTGCACCATTGGCTAGCTTGACCTGTTAGCACCTCCTGAAACTATTATCTAGGCTCTGTGGCAGTTAGGGTCCTGTTCTTGAAAACTCTTGTCTATGATTGTACCTCTTCCTTCTGTCCTGAGCACTCCTCAGTGTGATCTTCTCTTTCCTTTCCAGCTGTCCACATGGCTCTGACACTTAAACCTCTAGTCTTTCACCCAGAGTGATCTCACCCACATGTGACATCTCAGCTGCAGTTTCACCTCTCTTGCCATTCCAGGCTCGGCAGGTAGAGCTCAACTAGGTGATGAAGGCACCAGCCTGGATGTACCTACCTGCAGATGTCTGTGTGTGAGCTGAGTGGGGGTGTAATTGATACCATCAGCTATTTCAGGAAACATGCAGACATCTAAAATGAGTTCCATCATCTGCAAGACACACTTCACTCCTCTGTCCAAGTCAGCCTTTCAGCTTCTCTGTGAACAGCTCCCATTTCCAGCAGCTGTGTTAAGACACAGCTTCCAGTCTTCCCCAAAGCTTTGGCAACTGTGTCCTGCTGCAAGCCCATGGCACACTGCCACCTCAGACCCACCTCCAGGTGCTTACACCTTGTGTATCTCTAAAATTGCAGATTCTATTCAGCAATATCTCTGTAGCCTTTCAAACCCATCCATAAGTGTCCAGAGTAAGTGATGCTCAGCTCTGAGACAGGGCAGGGGCATTAGGAGAGGCAAAACAAGTTCTGAATCCCTGCAGAAGGCCCAGAGTCTGCTTCCTGTCCACGAAAGAGGTATCTGTGCTTTACATTCAAGCCAGTGAAAAAACGTCAATATTTGATTAGGAAACCCATTCTGGAAACTCTTGCATTTAAAAATGGCAACCTGCTCCACATAAAGCAAACGTTGGTCAGGATGTGGGAACTGCCAGGACAGGAAGAGGAGACAAGGAACAATGTGATCCATGAGCCAAAATTTCTGCCGTTTCTTGGTGCCCATTTAAGAACAGTCTCTGAAACTACTGTGGCAGAAGTAGATGGGTAGTCCAAGTGTATCTCATTGGCCATGCCTTTAACGAAACTTTAAAGAAACTGTTAGTTATCACAACTAGTGAATTTATCCCTGTATACTTTGATGCCTCTTTAATCTTAAAAAAAGAGAGAGAGAGAGAGAGAGAGAGAAAGAGAGACAACTCTACAATGAGGTCTAATGTTACCTTCAACAATGAGAAAAAACATCAGCAGTCTTGAGCCAAGAAATTTAGGAGAAATTTAGGAACTGTGTAAATGCTTGTTGTTCATGTTTTGATCTGTGAATTTTGTCTGCTTTCTCCCTCAAAACAAAAATTACCTGCTTCAAAATCTCTTGGACAACACTGGAGAGAACAAAATTTAGCTGGAGTATTTCCACTGAGACTTGATCTAAATTAATTGGTTTTGAAACTTCTATCTGTTGCATTTACCTCAGTGCTTCCCTGGTAGCACAGAGGCAGAAAGGCTAGGTTCTCACTACCTGTCAGTAACTGAGACCCAGACAAGAAGCAATACATGTCCTTCCTCGTGTATCTATGAGGAAAAATAAAGCTATTCATGTTTTAGATGCACTCAGTTATATTCTCCAGCATTTTTCTCAGTGCTGCTATTTACTATGAAAAGAGACCAGGCTGACAAGATCCCCAGCTTGGGCATTTCAAAAGGCATATGAAGTGAGCTGGGTCTTACCCAGGTGAGGGGAGAGGCTGGGAGCAGAGGCGAACCCACCCCTAACGCAGAGGTCACCCACCAGTGGGGTGATGGGGCTGGAGACCTTGCTTTCCTTCCTAAAAAGGAGCAGCCTTTCCTTTCCATCTCCAGCAGCTCCTCCACCCCAGCCACTCCTCTGACATGTTTGGGTTGACATTAGGCCTCTGCCCTGATTAATGCCAATAGGATGTGTGCAGTGAGACACATCACAGCCTTCTAAGATAATGTTAGCAGTTATTACATCATTATTGTCATTAAAGAGCACTAACACATACCAGAAAATTGTTTGCAATACCTTTTAACTCTGAGAAAAGCATTAAAAACTACTTTAAGATGTAAAAGATCTGTCTAGGCTTATACATTCGGAGGAAATTGAAAACCCCCAACAAATGGCAAATCTTCCTGCACTGCCTTCAGTGCAACTTCTGAGACTTTAGCAAGAACTGATGCTTTATTTCCCAGGAGACTGAGTGGACAGGCTGAAGTGCCCTGGATGCCTCAAGTGGCCAACTGACCTCACAAGCTGCCTTGACCAAAGCAACTGAGGTGAACTGCTTCATCTGGCAACCAGGATGCTCAAGGCACATGATCCAAATAACTTTGATTTCTTCCCTGTTTTTCAATAAATTATTGCAGACAAAAATCCCTGGATTTCACAAGCAAGTAGTTCTGTGAGCAGCTGGCTGTGCAGGTAAGTTACTAATGTATAGATTAAGAGCACAACATTAGCAAAAGGGTATTTTCATCATTAGCTTCATAATTCAAGGTGCCAATTTCAAAGCTTTTTGCTTCTGCATGAGGCTTACCTCCCTGAACTATTTAGGCATTAAAAAAAAATATGCCCCTTAGGATTTCTGGACTTTCAGAAAAATTATTGTATATTAGACCTACTTCCCTCCCTTTCCTTCTCTGGAGGTTTCCTTCCTATCTTACCTTAGAAAAGACAGTGGTTTTCTCTGTTCCTCAGTCCCCCATCACGAAAATTAAGCTAATAGCACTTCTCAGCAGTGGTTTTAGGGGAGGATTAAGATAGCATGTGTTTGAGATGTTCTTCAGTATGTTAACATGAGAGACAGCTATAAGGGGGAAAAGTGTATGAAAGAAAGAAGAAAGAAGGGGTAAAATATTTCTTGTCTCTTAGTTGGGAGTAAAACTTTGGGAGCTAACGTGGGAGTCAATCAGATCTGGATTTGTCCTGATGGTAATTGCAGCTTTTATAGAATCATTTAAATTGTCTGTCAAATGAAAATATTTCTGTATAATGAGCATGCTATGAAAACCACCCCTGCCAAACTGAGGGCAGACGCAGTCACCATATCTATGAGGGACTGGCACAGATATGCAGCCACCACCGAGCTGGGTGAAGAGCAGGTCACGGCGCCTGAGCCTTCCCTGGCCGCCCCCAAATGGGCTGGGCAGGAAGGCAGAGCCAGTACCATGATTTAATTTGGAAAAAAAGCACCACATTCCAGTTCCTCACTTCTGATGTACTCATTATATGGTTAAAAATCCTGAGCTGGATGGGTTTCGTCCCACTGCTCCCCTCTTTCCTATTGCCCAGTTCCTGGTAGGATGCTTTTGTTCTTAGAGATAAAATTAAACCTGAAAAGTGAGTGAAATCAGGAAGGTGTTCTTACAAAACCTACATTTTAACTTTGAATTTTGACTTGACACCATGTGTTAAAAACACTATCATAACAGAGGGAAGTGAAGCATAAAATTGCAATGCTGAAGTAACCAATTTGGTTTGGCTCAGTATTACCTAGAATTTTTTTGTTTAATTTGATTTGAAAATGTTCACAAACTCAAAGTTAAACTGTAAACTCACCTGAGCTCTTGCTGGGTTGTTAAACATATCTTCTCTCTGCATGTTACACAGCAATGGTACTAGCTCCTGAAGGAATGAAAAAGGTAATAATTTAATAATATGTAAGGACACTTTTTTGTTTCATGTTTTTTTTTAGTGAAGAAACATATTGCTAACAGTAAAGATGTATTGTTAAGGGCACAAATATTTCCTGGCTACATACTATGGGTGTGCTCTTGCTTAATTTAAAATAAGGGGATTGTGATATTGACTTCATTCTCCACAGTATTAGATTCATAATCAGCACGTGTGTCTAATTAAATTATGAACGTTATTGAAAGGAATAATCTCCTATCAAGATTCTTATAAGTTGGGCTGTATCCTAAACCAGCCTCATGAAATACAGCTTTTGGCAAATACCATATACTTACATCATTACAGAATCAACAATGTTATTCTAAAGTCAACTTTAAAATGCACATTCTTTAATGATAATGAACAAAATCCTGGCCTGACTTACAATAAATTGGCTTTGTTCACACAATACTTTTATTTATCTTTAAAAATGTATCAAAATAGGAATTGTACACAAAATTAAACACATTTGAAACCACGTCTGGGAAATAGCTCATATTTTATGACATTAAGTAAAAAGTTACTATGAGTTTTTAGAATTGTGTTCTTCTTCATGGCCATGTAGAAGACACATTTGATACACTCATTTACATAAAGTATCTGAGTTTCCAAGTCAACAAAAAATTATGTGTGTAACTCCTGAAGGTGATGAAAAGATAACATGGATGAAACCTAGACACAGTTCTGAAACAAAGCAGGCTGGGCAAATTACCACCATAAACTACATCAGTCTGTGTTTTTGCCAAAAACCTTCAGTTTGGTAGTTATGGAGAGCTAAGATGTAAGCTCCCAAGTCTGCAAACACATCTGCATACAACTGATTTCACTACCAAGCATGTTCTGTAATGCCTCTACTTTCTTTCCATTTGATGCTTAGTCAACAGTATGCCAAGGAAATACAAGTTGATGTAGGATCTGTTTTTTTTCTCTACTCCTTGGAAGTTTTACAATTATAATTTTTTGTTTTGAAATGCTTTCTTCTCTCTCATGTTGAAAAAATTGACAAGAAAAAACAAACAAACAAAAAAAAAAACAAAACAAAAACCTTTGAGTTAATCTGGTTACAGGCAAAGTGCTATAAATTCAGGGAGTAAATGAACTGAAAATGAAGGTGGTTTTTTTTCTCGGATCTCTCTCAACTTCACTCCTCCGAGATAATGATTACAGCAGCATTACCTTATGCAGTAGCTTTCTGAGATGCTTTCAGACAAAGGAGAAATTTGAAGGTGATGGTTCTCTTTCAACTTGCAGGAGCTCACCACTAGCAATACTTGTGCAAACAGCACACTGCAGACCTGCATTGTGACCTACAATGATGAGCACAGCAGAAACCAGTCTGCAAGTTCCTGTAGCTCTTAGCATCACCAGACTTAGGTATGTGCTTAACTTGAGGCATCCAACTATCTCTAGTGAAGCTCATGTCCTTCCAAAGTAGCCTGAATCAGGACTGTGTTTGTTCAAGCATGCTCACACGTGTGTTAGTACAGTCACACCCTTCCCCTGCTCACCAAGTGCACACATAGCTGGAGGCCGGATCTGTGCCTGTGCTTTTAAATAGGCAGTTTTTCTATTTCCAATGATCTGGCTGGTATGACCTTTGTAAACACAAACAGCAAACTGAAGGGGAAAAAAGGCTCCACCTTTCTCACAGGAATTGGACTGAGAAGAGACTTCTGGAAACTTTCTAGCATTTGGTCCAAAAAGAATACTGAACATGTAACAGTCAGTGATTTTACTACAATACAAATGCAACAGGATTGCTGTCCAAATGGGGGGAGGGGGGCAGAGGGAGGGGGGAGAATGCATTTAAAATGTACTGAGAAGAATGTCAAGAAACACTTAAACTTATCAGACGATTTTAAGACAACCAATTGCGCAATACCAGTGAACATACAAATATTATATGCAGCAAATGTCTCACTTCACAAATATCTGACTTCTGAGTATCATTGGGTTCATTTCCAGTTATACAAACCTATCTATGGCGCCCAAGTGTAGACACTGGGTTTGGGTTTTGCCACTGTGCTTTCCCTGAAGTACTTCACAGTGAGCTATGCTAGAAAAGTCCTCTACAAGCAAATGCTGGAAAGCCTTTGCTTCTGTAGGGTGAGATCAGTGAATGCACCAAGGGCTCCATTCAGCTTTCCATCCCTCAAATGATCACTTGGATTTGTACATTTAGACATACTTATTCCAGGATTTAACATATTTCAACACTATTGGGAAGGGAAGCAAGGCTAAAGTGAAGAGCAGAACTGCAATCCACAACATCTCCTCCCAGTTCCCCTGCTGCTTTCCAGAGGGTGAGGTGCCTTCTCAGTTTAAAATAAAATAAAACTTGGCTGCTTCAAGCCCACACTCCTCCTCAGTCTCTGACCTCGCCTTTTTGCAGGCACTAGCACTCATGTTACTGCATAGCAGATGGATTGGAAGAGCTGATCTGTCTGAAAACTAATCTCTGTTCTTCTGAGTGGTTAATTTTTGCTGGATTCCTGAACTTCATGTACCAACTTCTCACCTGGTCACCCAGATGCTGGGACTGGAACAACAGGGACACAGACACTGCAGACTTCAGATGCATTAACCCCATTCATATCTTCCTCCCTTCTCAAGAAATCCAGTTGGTGCCTGCACCGTGCAGATTTTGGAATCACTCAGTTGTGGTGTTCAATTTATTGAATTACAATCAGACAAACAAATAAGGAGAAAACCACCATCAAGTTAAACAAAATAATTCCCCTTGATTATTCAATAAACTGAGAAAAGAAAGCACCTGTGATACACAGTGCAATTAGTGAAAACATGTTTGGTTACGATCTGTGTTTCCATACAAATGCAGGACTGGCCAGGATTGCCCAGTGGTTAGAGATTAGGATTGCTAGCTGGGGCCTTCTCTTTCTGGCTTTGCAGGGGACTTTTTCAGCCTTCAGCGACAGGCTGAAATTTCCTCTGCTGCCATTGTATCCCCTCTTACAAACAAAACAGAAAGTACTTATTTAGCTTGCAGAATCTGTAGGCTTAGTTAATAAATGCCTAGATAATTAATAAAATAGCCATAAAGCAGTGATGATCAAATCTTTGGAGCCTACAGTTCTAAGTAGCAATTGTGATATTTATCCTGGTTTCCAGAGCTGCAAAACAGCTGTCACAGGCATGCTTTGTTCAGAGCCTAATCCTCCCCTCAACACCGTCTGTCCCTGCCCACCATGTGATTTTGTGCCCAGGAATGACAGAAGTGAAAGGTGGCTTGTGTCTGTGACTTCAAGTGGCAAAGCAGTCACAGGGAACTGTGCCTCAGGCACAACCCCTTCCCCAAGCTGCCCCTGGCATTTGCAGCCAGGCTTCCTTCCAGTAAACAAAGGTCTACAGGAATTTCAGTTACACATTAGCCCAGCAGGCTGTTGCACTGATATTTTACCTTAGGATCACGGCTCTGTAAGACAGTTGGGTTGGGTGGAATAATCTGAGACTTTTTTTTTTGCATTTCAGCCTCCAGAGAGCCTCAGAGTGAGCCACTCTCAGCCCACATTGAACAGTACTGTGGCAGAAAGGTAACGCTAAGCTCAGGTCTGGAGATGTTTGTCTCACGTGTTCTTAAGCATTAAATTAATTCCTTTCCACCTTCTTGCTCCTTGTGAAATCATTTACTAATGAGTAAGCCCTGCTAAGTTAGAAGTCTCTGGAGTCTCACAATGACATTTGCATTTTATATCTGCTCCCCAAGGTGTGAACGAGTACAGCGGAGGACAAAGAGCAAATCCACTGATGGCATCCTATAGCTGTGGTGACATATAGTATAGTCCTACAGAAATGTGCAATAGACCCATTTTTTATTCTGCAGTTTTAAAAAAGGTGGTTAGATCCAGATTCTTGGAGAAATTTTAATGTCTTTGCCTGTTAAAATAAAATCAGCAGTGGGTAGTTGGACTCCATTTTGCTATCTGTAGTTATGATAAACTGTTTCTTAGGTTCTGAACACAATCAAACCCAAAGGACTGAACTGGTTAGTGTGTTGAGGATGCACTGCTGCCAATGCATAGAAATAGAAATTGTCCTGTGTTGTCATTCCTCACCTTTATATTTGGAAGTTCAACTTACACATAGCCTTGCCATTTGTTTTTCTAACTATGTGTTTGTATTCTTGGACAAGTGATAGTGTTTGCTCATCAGCTTCCTATCTTGAAACACGTCAGGGGTGGGAAGCATGTGCCAATACTCTCCTCAGTAAGTTCCAGTTCTCTTGCTGAATAGATCACCCTGACAAACTATCCTTTACACTTCTGAATTGTTTTTCCATTGCCGTCAGCTTTTTAAATGTGCCACACCATCATACTTAAGCCAGACACTTTAATATGTGGAGAACTAGCTCCTTTTAGACAGGAGAGAGAAGCAAGGGAAAGCTACAAGAAAACAGGATGATAAATAAGAAAGTCACAGTTCCTTTTTCACCAGTTCCTGCACCTTAAAGATGCTTCAAGCCTCTGAAAAACTATTCATGGTGCAACCACATCATTGCAAGCAGTGAAGGGAGTATCCAAGGATTATCAAAGCCTGATGCAGTGTAGTAGTCTGTAGAGCTGACCTAAAATAACACAGCATCAGCAGTGTCAAAATTGAAAGGAAACATCTGTTTCTCTTTTTTATGTTAGTGACAAACCATTTGTTAGCTTTAGAATAGCACAGGCTGCCCCACTGATAACAGCTCGGGCACTGGCTGTTCAGCCTGGGCAGGTGCATGGGGAACTGAGGAGTGACTAACAACAGATAATCTGGGGCTGTCCTTCAGACCATGAACCCTGGACTGAAATATTTTTCTTTATTACCTTATTTCAAAACCAAAGAGGAAGATTCCTCCAAATCTGGTGCAACTATATGGATGCACTCTGATTAACTAATCACTAATTGACGCCCTGTGAGCAGTATGAACTAATTGCAACCACGCTTTTCCCTCTAGAGGCTGGCACTGTGTGTGCTGCTTCTCAGGCTTCCTTTTCTAGCAACTGATTTCCAGTGAGTTCAAACAAATGAGATCCGATCGGTCAGAACATCTGTACCACTGGTTAGGTTGTAGCAATTTCATCTTTGAGGGAGCATGAAAAAAGGGATTGGTTTTATTTTCACTTGTTGTAAATTCTAGTGTGTTGCTATCATACATGATATGAGGAGGCAGTAACTGCAACCTCACCTGTAGCCTTGGTACACGTATCGAAACAAGGTGTCTTTCTTGCTATCTGTTGTCAGTAAAAGATACTGCAGAGTAAGAATCTCACAAATTAAACACATAAAAGGTTACACTCCGCCTTGATCACACATTTGTTTTTGCAGAGAATTGGTTTATAGCTGGGTTAGATGTCTTTATCACTAGTGCCAAAAAGCTCATAGGAAAGAGGAGACAGATAAACAAACTGTGAAAGTGCTCCTGATGCAGATTAGTGGAAGGCTGGCTAACTGCTTTTTAAAAGCATTTTGTTCTGATGTACAGCTTTGTCTACATTTACACACCACCGTGACATCCAAGGCCTAAAGCAAATACACACAATACTTCATTTAATTTTCCTCTCAGAATGTTTTGATGTAAGGTCTGACATTTTTCCCATGGTTAATCATGGAACTGGGCAATGTTTCTTATGGTTCCTCGTCCTTTACTCATACAAAACATTCATCAGTTTAAATGATATGATTAAGGGGAGAAGAGTCAGGGCCAAAAAAGGAAGCAGGCAAAGGGAAAATAGATGTCTCCAATAACTTCTATTGGAATATGGAACCTTTCACTTAAAATCTGGTTTAAATCAGTAGCTGCTGAAACTCATTACCAGAAGAAAAAAAGATGGGTCCTCTGGTGCAGGCCCTGGTGTTGAGACCTTCAGTCTCTCAGCAGCTGCACAAGTGTACAAGGCATTGTTTGGCGCCTCAGTTTCCCAACACCTCTAAAAGATGAAGCCACGGTCTGTCTTGCTAACTTTGCAAGGGAGAAACCTCAGCCCTTGCTGGCTCCTGCCACGGAGTATGCAGGTGCAGAGGGAGCTGGCTGTTTGATGGTCTAGCTGAAGTGAGGTCATTCGGTCTGAATTACACACAGGCAGATGCTCAGAGCAGAGCCAGCACTGACACTATGACAGTGTCAATAGGGGCAACAGGGGCAGAATTTGTTCTCAAACACAAAGCCGGGGGGGG
>NW_009954407.1:1970142-1974348 GCF_000747805.2 Chaetura pelagica
GAGCTGTTCGCAGGAGGAAAGGGGAAGTTCCAGCTCGGAAACGGTGTCTCGGAGGTGTGTGGGTTTGCGGTGGACAGCGCGGCCGCCTCCCGCCAGGCTGGGGTCTCGGAGGGAGCCTGCGGGATTCCCCCGGCGGGGGATTTGTACTTAGCGGGTGTGCAGCGTTCACTGCCTTTCTCGCACTCGTATTGCGGTTTGCTGCTTGGTTTTGTGTTCTGGTTGGATTTTTTTCCATTTTTAAAAAGCAGGATTTGCTACAAATGGTAAATAATTCACACCATATTCCATTCCACCACTGTTTCCATGTCAGAATTAAATTAGGTGATCTTTGGCTTCATAAATACTAAATGCATTCCTTAGAAATTGGAAGTTTTGTGCAGACATCTAAAAATAGGGATTAATAATCAAGTGACAGTGATGTTTAAGGAATTGTACGTTGTAACCTGTAGGAGATTATTTGAGCTGCAGTGCTTGCTCTTTCCGAAGAGCCTATGCCACGTGTGGTAGTCAATTTGCTTTCATCCTACAGGTGCTTTTTGCTTTGTCCACCAACAAAAAGTGGATGCTGCCCTTTTTTTTTTCTCCCTCTCTTTTTTTTTTTTTTTTTTTTTTTTTTTAAATTGAGATCTGAGACGTTTGAATTCATAATCAGGCCAGATGAAGTGTCTCACATGTTTCTCTAAGAGCTGGTTAAATGTTTACAGATCATACACTGCAAGAGCAAAAAAACCCAAAAACTAGCAGGAGCTGCATGTTGAAAACAAAGTAAGTTAGAGAATGACTGTATCACTTGTTCTTTGTGTGCCCTAATCCTTCTTCAGCACTGTGTGATTCTTTTTCTGACTGTCTTCTAACACAAACTGAATCATTTGGGAAAGGGAATATTTTGTAAAACATTCATCTCTCTATTTACAGAAAAGAGTCAGCTTCTTTGCCTTTTTGGTAGGGAAGGGATGAATTCTCTGTCTTTGTTATCCTGTAGGGCACTTTCTTTTAATCTTTTTTTTTTTTTTTTTTTTTTCTCCAAAGGATAACCCCTGCATAGCAGTTATTTATCAATAAACTGAATTGCATGTGTTGTGGCTGAAGAGTGGTTTGTGGGGGTGTCATTTGCTCAGGGGACGTGGCAGTGCAGCCTATAGATGGATGGGAGCACACTGAGTCAGGGCAAGCCAGCCAGAAAGCCAAAACTCAGCAGAGGTTCAATGAACAGCTCATGAGTGCAAAACTGAGTGGCAAATATTGTCTTCCCAGGACTGCCTTTCCTGTGCTGGGTTTTCCTGCTTTTTATTTTCCTGGTACCTTAGCTGATGACCTGTAGCTTCCTCCTGCTGGTCCAATGCAATTGAAGGGACCAACCCACCTGCTCTCATTGTCTGATGATCTGCAAGTGACTGCTCCATATTTTTCAGCACAGAGGAGAAATTCAAAGCCTGCCACCTCCCAGATTTGGCTTCGAAGACTCCAGACAGTAACTGGCACAGCTGGTTGTGGTGCAAGAGCAGCAGCCTTGCCTTCACAGCTACAAAGGGAACCTGATTCCAGCAACGTGCAGTGCTGGGGCAGCCAAAGAGCCTGAGCTACAGCAGTAGGAGTCCCAGACCTCTGGGTGACCAGCTTTGTACCACAGTTGTTTTGTGGTTGTAATGCGTCTAGACTTTATTCACTTCAGGCAGGAAGCAAGGGAAGGTTCTGCATCTCCACGTGTGTTTGTGGAATTAAGGGAAATCCTGCTTAGGCTCTCTCAGCACTGCAGAAATAGGCATCATTTCTTGAACAAGAAAGCAAAAGGGTAGCTGAATAGCATTCTGTGAAACTAGAGGAACATGAAACCCAGAAGGGAGTTAAAGGAACTCTTTTGGAGCAGAAGAGAAGGAACAAGTGTTATACTTCCAATAAACCTTCCTAAGATTTTGGGTGGCAACCACACCTTTGTGGCTGGTTCCTGCGAGACCCTGGTGTCCAGGCTTCCCACCTCCCTGCTGCTGCCTCCCTGGCTGGCCTTCAAGCCAGTGGCACTGTTTCATGTTCCATTATGCTCTTGCTATCAACTGAGTCATCAACCTGTGCATGTTGTTTGCTGTGGCCACAGCCTGTGATTTTGCCTCCCATGCAAAGTTTGTAGCCAGTAGTTAAACCCATGGTCACACCACGGCAGCTGCTGCATGGTCCCAAGCAGCGCGTCATCACTGGGGAGGCAGGACCACAGCTCCACAGAGAACTTCACAGGTAGCAGCACATCTTTGTCCATCCCTCGATATCCCTTGGCATGGCCAAGGCAGGAAGGTTTCTGTTGTTCTCTCCTTATAAAAATGTTGCATTTTTCTTGGCAATAGTTTTAACAAATCTGCATCTCATACATAGCAACTGATACAAGCGCATTAGCAGAAGCCATTTTTAAATCATTTTCCTTACCCAGGGGAAATGTAGTATAGACAAGGCCTTCAGGAAATGAATAATTAGGTGACCTTTTTCCCCCCAGAATATCAGGTCTGTTTTATGTAGAGCTGTTTGAAGTCACACAAATTCTCATTACTTTCCAAATCTCTAACCTTGCCTTGTTTAAGGTACCTTTTAGGAAATCAAATCAGTGTTTCAATCTAATTTCCAAAGGCATTCAAACACATGGTATGTGTGCTAACTTGTTTCCTCTAGCATTAACAAATCTAGCAAATTGCCAAGCTATTTGCCTTCAGGAAAACCATGATGTTGTACAAGAAGTTAAAGTATTTTTGTCCTCCAGTGTTAAACATTAGAAAAAGAAAGGAAAGTTATCAGACCAAATTGGTGTAGGATATAACTCCTTTGATGGAAAGAGCATTTGTTACCAAGTAGATTGTAATTTTTTTTAATCTGTTCTGAGACTTTTCAGTTGAGTTGTGATCTTTTTCAGTCACTTGGTGTGGCTGGATGGTGACAGAGTCTTCTTGACTCAGATGGACTTGCCTTTAATTAGTTGCAGTCAGCTGCTCTCAAGAGCACCAAATATCAGAGTGAAAAACACAAGTGGAGATGAAAATTTTGAGGTGTTTATAACCCTCAGATTTTAAGGAGAGGCTGTGTGCATAACCCAGGTGTGGGGTGCATGTGGTGCAAACAGGTAGGCAGTGGATGCCCCAAAACTGCTCTCCTCCACCTCTCCCCTCAGCACATCAGTCTCCAGGGAATGAAATGCCTCGGAGCATTTAATTTTTCAAGTGGATGCCAATAACAGAAGAGTTTCTGTGATGCTAAGGAGTTTAATAATCTCAAAATACTTAAGCAGATCCCTTTTTTTGCACATCCTACAGCTCTATGATAGCTTATCCCAAGAAAATGAACATGCAGTTGTCCTTTTGTATGGAAGGCCGTGGAAAGGTTCTCATTTGAATTAATGATGAATTTGGTTGCAAGTGCATGTGAAAGGAAAATTGCTGAATGCTTTCAGAAGATTTTCATCTTGCTCGAGTGTTCACACCACGGCCATCACCATGGTATTTGAGAGCTATCCATTTTGCTGTGTACATTGCAGCTTTAACCTCTCTTTGAAGGGTCAGATTGGCATATCTTTTTTCCTGTAGTCACAGAGAAATATCAATTTCTGTGTAAGTTGCTTTCCTCCTACCATAGCTTCTTCATTTTGACGTTTATCCAACTAAGCAGTATCAGAATCTTTTTGACGTGTCCTGGTATCATTTCTGCAAAGGATCACTGACCTAGCTTGATAAATTTAAAAAATCAGCAATGTAACTAAATATGTGACATTTATTGAAATTCATTCTTTGCCATGGAGCTACTTTCTTTAAAAAATACTGAGAATAGTAAGAGATTGCAGCTGCAATTTGATTAAATCTACAGTTGTTACCATTTGCCTTCTGAAAATTGATTCCCTCCTCTCCCTGTCCCCCAGCTTGACAAGCTTATTGATTAAAAACTCTGCCCTGGCCTAAGCCAGTGTATATTTGTTAGTGTTTGTGTGCTTCCCATGCAAGTTTGGACAGGCTTTTGACCGTGGAAGCCGACTCTACTCCTAAACTATTGGAAATTGTAAGGTTCCCTAGCAATTGTTTTTAACTATATGATGACACATCTTTGAACCCCATTGTACGAAGGAAAAATACCTTCTGACTGGAGAGAGATTTCCTGTTTATGTGTATGTTAGCTGGAATTAAGCCTTCCCCTGTGCGTTGGCTGAGTTGTGGGTTGCTGGTTTGGGGGGGGGGGGGG
>NW_009954407.1:1974449-2002817 GCF_000747805.2 Chaetura pelagica
GGGGGGGGGTTGTAATCCAAAATGGCAACGTGGCAAGTCACCTCCAGAATTTATTTTTTTGGACAGGATACAGGTCTTTTATTTTCAGAATAGCATGACTCTGGAGTTGATGATAAAGCATAGAGCCTCTCAGTTACAATTCTGCAAGCAGACTCAATTAGTTGAGGCAGCAGAGTTATAAAGATAGCTAGATTTAGGCAATAAGTAATTAACTTTTATTGACAGTTTTATACAATGTGAGTTGTTCACTTCCCACACAGGAAGTTTTTGGCTTCAGGCAGATATTCTTTCAGCATAAGCAGATAAATTTGCCAAATGTATAATTTATTTTATAAAATGCTTAGGATCCATAGCTTTGGTTGTGACTGAAGAGAGCCCTGTAAAATCTTCTGATTCACTTTATAGAGCAAAGAGTAAGCCCAGCAGGTGGACTCCAGCTGAGAACTCAACTACAGAATTTCATGCAGTACCTGAAGGGCTTTCAGCTGTATAGACATGGGCAGTTGACCAAAAAATAAAGCATATGTAACAATCCTGCCTCTTGGTATCTGGGGTGCCTAGATTTGGGACCTTGTGGTGTGCCTCTGAACCCAACGTGCCGCAGCTGAACCCCCTTCAAAGGGGAGAGTAGGTGTCAGGAGACTCAGAAAAGGGTTTTGCCAGTAACAGTAACAAGGCTGGACCACCCTCAAGTTACACAGTAAAGTTATAGTTATTTATTAAATACTGTGTTAAGGTTTCTGGTTTGCTTCAAATGAATGCTCATTTTAAACAACTGTCTGGGACTGGGAGAAACCTGGACTAATGGACTGATTACGCCAAGCATTTGTTGGGGCTGAGAGCCCCGGTGCGGGGTGTCCGCACCCAGCCCCAGCTGTGCTGCTGCCGCCCCTGCCCCTGCCCACATCTGGCAGAACGTTGTCCTCAGCTGAATTCCAGTCCCTCTATTACCCACCACAATGGTTCAGACCCACAACACGTGCGAGTCTTCAGCAACTTGCTTCTCATACCTCCTCTTGTGGTTGTGCTACTTGCCCGGGAGGAGCTGAGTGCTTTCTGCTGCTGACCCTTTATGGACACTGGGTTTGGCTGTGCCTTTGTGTGTGTTTGCACAGGATTTGCAAAATGGATTTTCATGATTTCCTCTCTTTCAACTCTAATACAATATTGAGGTGGTTTTTTTTCCACATTATTTTTTTCTCATTAATATTTGTACAAATCTATAATTCCTGCAGGAACTATTTACTTTTCTCTATAGTTAGAATTCCAAACTTACTTATTTTCCCTTTATTTTAGGAAATATTATTTCTTTTGTTTCTCTATTTATTTTTTAGTTTGTTTGAGCTGGATGCTGAATGTCACCTTTCCTTTACATTGTTTTTTTCCATATTGAAACTGCTCTAGCTTGCATCGTTTTGAGCTTGGTAGAGGACTATTGTGCCATGTGATACCTAGGGACATACACAGTTTCTTATTGTATGGTCTTTAGCTTTATTGTGAATAAGAATAATTTTTTGATTGGTTGGCCCAAAATAAATCACCAAAATTTCAAGACCATTACAGATATTTATACAGACAGAAGGGTTTGGTTCTCCCCCATCACACCCACCCTATGGGTGATCTGATGAGGATAAAGGTAGCAGGTTTCCAAGTAACCTCAGCCTTTAAGAAAATTCCCAAATCTGTGGGTTTTCTCAAATTCATGACTACAAAAGAACGTGTTTTGCTCTGTAGAAGTGAAATAACTTCACAAGCTTCATCTATCTCCAGATCTATGCTGGGGTAACTGAGGCTTGGATTTCTCTGGAAGACTGTTGTACAGACAAAGTTGTATTAGGATTTCTGTCACAGAAATGATATGCCCTTTTATCTGTTGTTATCTATCCCCATATCTGTTATGGGTATTATTATATCATTTTCTTGTGTCATCATGATGTGTCTCACTCATTGGTTAGGTCTGAGAAATCAAGATAAAGCAAAGAGAGGCAGCTTTCCTGAAGACAATGAAAGGTGTTGGTAGTTGAATTCATGTCAAAAGTTGATAAATTCCGCTTTCCTGATGTCATTGAACATGTTAAATGAATTACTGGAGTTTTATTCAGTTTTCCTGTCTACTTCTAGAAAGTGGATACTAATTTTAGATGTTATATATTACTGTCCTGCAAAGCCTTTGCATAAACTCTTCAAGTTTATTGCTTTTGCTCTTTGGATTAGAAGGCAATATTATTCTTAGGGGAAAAAAAGTCTTGCTAATACTTGGTATTTTATATCATTCTTACAAATGCCCAAAGCTGCATTAAAAAAAAATAAAATAAAAAAAAATATAAAATTGCAATATTAATGCTTTAAAAAGTAGGTAGAATGCAAACAGTAGTGGACTGCAATGAAGCAGTAAACCACTTTGAAGTGCCCTCTGTGATTAAGCACTTCTGCATCAGAGAATATAATCCAAATTTCACCCTGAAAAATATGTTTACCATCCATTCAAATCAGTGCAAAATGTTGTGCCTGTCTGAGGATGAAATTTAGTCCACAGTTTGGAAAGTTTATCTTAACTGTTGTTTAACCCTCCTGATGAAGGAAAACTTCAGAATCCACTTTGCTGTTGATTTTTTGTATGTGTTCAAGGTGCTACATGATAATGAGTTTTATCCTTGTTTGCTTTTCCAGTGTTTCCAAATAGTAAATGGGTGTTCCCCCAGCCAGGGTATAGGTGCCCTTAGTTAAAGTTGAGGTGTCTGAATACAAGTAAGTTTCATCACCTTCAATGGAAATTATCCAAATGCTTAGAACAGGTAGCAGACCTACACTTGTACTACACCTTTATTTCTGTGCTTTGCTTTGTTTTTCCCATTACCTAGTATTTTGTGTTTATTAAGTATATTGTAGTCAGAACCTGAAATTCCTAAATGTCTTTTTTCCTGGTATTGCCAACACTGGCCCTGCGTACAACTCGCCAGAGAACATGGCACAGTGGCAACATTTCAATCTGTCCTTTGCCTTCTTGGAGAATTCAATAGCTCCTTGCCTGGGCATCCTCCAGATCTTGCCAGTTCTCTATCTTGGCTCTTAAGTCAAATTTCCACAATAGGAAAAGCCTGTTGAATCTAGTCAACATGGGAGCCTTCCTATAAGTTTTTGGACTATCTTATACATTTTGTATCAGTTCTGTTCATGCTTCAGACCTGCAAAATGTTAAAACCCCATTACATTCTATCTTCCATTAAATCCTATAGAATTCAGTTACTCTTCTTTGTATCAAATTCTATTGGATTTTTGTCCATATTATCCCAACCTTGTGTATACGAAAGAGGTGGATTGCTAGACACATCCATTTGTGAGAAAGGGATGATTTCCTCCCTTTCCTGGATATATACAGAAAGACCTGACCAACAACAGTTACCCTCTTTCCTGGATAACTGTGGCAGGCTACATGACAGGAGTTGCTCTGATTGTGGACTGTCCTAACAGAAGGTGGGAGAGATGAGAGCCAGGCTGGAGGTGAGTAAAGTCAGCACAGAGTGCATGAAATCACAAAAATAATTAATGACCTTCTAATTGCAGAACTGAATCCTGTGTATTTTCTGCAGGCCTAAAAACGGAAAACACCGTGCATGGTCATTATCAGTCAGGAGCACTGACTGCCAGTTCTCTGGAGTCTTCTTTCCTTCTGAAAACACATTTACAGAAATAAGTGTGTGTTTGTTCTTCTTCAGATGTAAGCTGCCATGATAAAATCGGCTTGGGGGGAGCTCAGAGACATCTTTGCTGCTTCCTGAAAATTGCTGCGTGGTTTGTTTGTTTGTTTGTTTTCAAATTGAGAGGTTTTCATGTAACATGCTTTGAAATAACTCCTTTTATGCAAATAATAACACATTTCTCTTGTAAACTAAACACAGGCAAGGCCAGCCTCTGCCTGCAGATAAGCACACGTGGCTTCCAAAGTTCCCCTGACTGTAGCGGGAGAGCTTCTTGCTTATCTGAGGAGAGTATGTGCCTGAAATCCCCGCAGGGCACAAAAATAAGGTAACAACCAGTGAATTGTTTTCACAGTACAAAAAGCCTTTCAGGAAGCAGCAAGGAGCAATAAGAGGTGGCTAAAGGATAAGGAAGTACCCCTTTTCCTCTGGAAAAGGCAAATCTGAAGGCAGATTATTTACTGAGACTTCCCTTGCATGCTGTTAATAGGGGTAAAAGCCCATCAGTCAAATATTTGACTAGGCATAGTTTATAGGGATTTCAAAGAGATATAAAAAGATAATGCCCGTGTCCATTAGGTAGTTACTTGGAAATGCAATGTAGGTTATTTCAGTCTTTCTTTAAAGAGTAATGATTGTCTTCATTAACAATATATACGATTTTTAAAGATTTACTCTTCTGCACCTATCATCCCTGTTAAATAATGCCTTCTACATCTCAGTATTTATCCTGTATCATCTATTGCTCATTTTAAATGAAGTAATATGGAGATTCTGTCATGTCAACAGATCTTCTGCCTTTCAGGCTGTTTTAAGCACCCTGTTTTCTAGTCCTTAGTCAGCTCAGCTATCATAGGTATCGATTATAATATTTTTTGCATGAAGCCTGCACGGTCAAGCCTTGGAACAAGAGGTAGCTTCATATTAAAGAAATGTAACTAACTTATTCTGACAAACCTGAGATCTGAAGCCAGGCTTTCGTGTGAAAAGCCAGATGTGTAAGAATTTAGACCTCTCCCATCATCACCCTCAACAGCTGCATCTTACTCAAAATTAAATTGCTCAAGTGAGTAATTATTAATCACATGAGTAATCAATTTTTTTTATTTGAGCATGACATACATGGTGCAAAAAGCAAAACAATATCATTTGAATACTTTAACTAGGAGCAGGGATGTAAAAGAAAATGTTCTTGTTGGATGAGTGACCTTTGCTCAGTGTTGAATTCAGTGCTGTCAACTACTTAACAAAACCTCATGCTCAGGATCAATTGTTGTAATATTAAGCCCTAAATTAAAAACATATGTTAACTGAAATTTCCAATTTTACCACTACCATTTTATTTTCTTTTTGGATAAGCTGACCACACTTAAAATTATGGGTAAGATCCAGGTCTTTGGCATCTAAAATAGGGTTTAGTGTGAGATCAGGGCGTAAGTCCAAGAAAAGGATCCAGAAAGCTAACACTCACTGGCCACAAAGCTTTCAGATGCTCAGATTAACTGGTGCCTGCGCTTCGTGCTAAATATCCCCTGGATCTCACCTGAGCTTCAGCGCTGCAGCAAAAGAAATCACATGGAGCAGTAAGAGGCCCTTGATCCTGGCCAGGTTACAGCTCATCTAAGCTGGTTTGCAGTCCCCAGACAGGATGGAGCCAGGCTACACAAACAGGTCCTGCTGCTGACAGGCTGCCTCGTGTCCCACCCTCAATCCCTGGTCATCCTGGCCCACTTGGCTCCAAAGTGTGAGGACCACGTTGCCTAGGAGGATTTGCATCCATGCCTTCCTCTGTCTGCATCTTCCCACCTGGATGGGAGGCAGAGAGCAAGGTGAATGCTGGATCTCTCATGGCAGGGGAGTGCTGGCAGAGGCCACCTGGACCCAAGGGAGGGCAGGTGGCAGAGAGAACCTTAGCATCATAGAATTATTTTGGTTGGAAAATACTTTTAAGATCATCAAGTCCAACCATTAACGTATCACACTGCCAAGTCCACCACTAAACCATGTCCCTAAAGGGATGTAGAGCCAAGCCCTAGTCTCAGACCTGTGGCCAACCTTGGCCAGCATGTGGGGATGAAGACCATGGTTTTAAATAAACTCCCTTATGTCAGGCACCATCCTACAGCTGTCTTTCTGTGCCGTGCCTGTTTTAAACACAGATACTCCTATTTTGGTGGTGTTTGGTAAGAACAAGCTAGTTTAACCTCATGTCACCCCTATGAGAAAGGTAAATACTGTCTGAAGTTTGGAAACAGCCTCTTTGCTTATCTCACAAACTCCTTGAGTCTGGCTCCAGCTTTCCAAAGGAGGCACTCTGGAATCTGAAGAAGTCTAAAACCTGGTACCAGACCCTGTATAAACAAGAACCCCTGAGAACAGTGATTGCACATTTAAGCTCCCCAGGTCTCCCCAAGAGGAGGGGGGAAAGGCTGAAAGAAAGTAAATGAAGCAACTGAAAAATCCATTCTGAAAGAAAGAGAAAAGATCTCATTAGCATGAAACAACTTAGACCACTCAGCCATCCCTGAACACTTTCTTCAAACTATTGAGTTTTTCAGCATCTTCTGAAGGTCAGCACAGTATTTCAGAATAAAAGCTGTGGCTGACAGACCTTTGTTGAGGGAGATCTGCCAAAAAACATGAGCTGAGGCTGCTCCAGATCAGCCACTCTACTGATTGCAGCTGTGACACTGTTGCCTCTGGTGAGAGCCAGGATGTCAGATAGGCTGGTCCCAGGCCATTTCGGGATTTATGAACACCAATACTGTAAAGTCCTTGGAAGCAGATCATGAATCACAGGTTCACAGTAAGGCAGCCATCATGCCAGTGAGCCATCATTAACTCAGTTTCTAAACTGAGTGAAAGTAGGGCATCAGTTAAAGTGCATTGCAATAACATCAACTTGCAGTGACAAAAGCAAGGTCAGCATTAAAATAAAAGGTCACAACCTCCTAACCAAACACAGATGGGAAATGAAAACTATCCTTGACATTGCTCCTGTTTGATTATCAGAAAGCTGCTATGAAGCTAAGTAGACCATCAGGTTATTAACTTTGGTACCAGACAAAGGATGTGTTCTGCTAAGCTGAGACATAAATATAGACTTCATTGCTTTCGATAGGTGGTCTACAAATACAGCCAATTCAGTTTTCTCTGTAGCCATTCTGAGGATTTGCACCATGAATTTACCTAGGGCAAAGGCTACTGAGTTAGTTTTGCATAGAGGCAGTTAGTGTTTGTAGTTCTCTCAGACACAACATTACACATCATGCTTATACTGCTTGTGGAGCCAGCTTGGGCATGCAGGAGTACAGTCTACTTTAAAATATACTACATGTGGACAAATCACAGTATCATGCCAATGGTCCGTGCCAGGACAGACCAGTTCAGCAGCCTCTCAAAGCTCCTAGATGCAAAGAGTGGGCTTGGAGGCAACCTAATGGCCTCTGTGCAGTACCATCACAGGTCCACAGGCTTTTTTTTTTCCCCTGTTTCTCCAGTGCCTGGATAAGGCAGCCCCCAGCAGTCTTGGTCCAGCCCTTGGGCAAGTTCTCAGAATCTGGAGGCCCTGCTCACTCTTACAGATGTGCTGATCTTGCTGGGACCCTGTGTGAAGTTTGGCCATGACTTCTTGGCTTGACAAGCTGTGTATCAAGCAAGGCATCACCAATATATCAGCAATCCTTGACCCTAGGTTTTGTCACTAATTTGCTTTGCAGCTTGCTGAGACACATTGACTGAGGAGGGTGAAGTCCTGGCACAGTGTGACATGTTTTATGTGAGCCCCTGGAGCAAGAAAGCTGTTTCCTGACACTGTCCTGCTAGTTCTTTCAGAGGGAAGGACGGTGCCAGCACAATTACTTTTGCGTGGTAACCTAGGTATTTGTGCCACACCTTGGAGGAATTCAGAAACTTGTTGGGTTTTAGTTGCTATTATTATTATACTTATTATATTTACCATAGCATTCAAAAAACCTCGAGAAGTTGGTGTGCATATAAATCCTTTGGCATAGTTCTCATGTAATGTACTTTATCTTCACTATTGATGTACACAGTTCTTTCCTTTTTTTTTTTTTTTTAAAAAAAAGAGATTAATGTTTGGCTATGAAGAATTATTGTCTTGGGGGTTCCTAAGAACTATTAGCAGCAACTGACAATTAAACTGCAGGAAATGCCCTGCATCAAGATCTTTCATAATTGCTGTTAGAACATTTAGATCGGATCTGTATGCTGTCTTGGTTACTCATGGCTATCTACCTCTTAATCTTTTTCATTCTATGACCCGTGGCATTCCTTTAATTATCACACTGTGGAAGGCTGTTAGCTTTACAAGACAGGAAAGGCTTCCAAAACCTGCTCTGCATTTCAATACAGGAATTGAGGTAGATAGATGTTATAACCATAAAGTGTAAAGTAGAAAATCTAAGTACATGCTGAAAGTAGTTAAAGGACTCAAGCTAAAACTCTGCTTGCAGCCAGGTTTGCCAACTTGGCTCTTTACGAAAGGAGGAACTACATTCCAGGGAAATTACACTGTCCCTGTTCTGTACAGACAACCACAGAATGCTCAGATGCATGCAAAAAGTTGATCGACAGGATCAACTAAAAAATACAAGAAAACTGCTTTATTCTACTGTCAGGTAGTTTTATCACACCAAAAAGGATGTGTGTCTTTACCTGAGTTTGTATGACTTCCTTGGTGAACCAGGGCACATGTCTTCATTTACCTCAATTGCCTAGAGTCAAGAAAGGTCTTTGCTTTGTAAATGTAGGGAAAATGTGTTGAGATTAATTAGTCTGTCCAAACATGTGAAAAATTAGGAGTGGAACCCAAATATCTCCATATTCAGTCACCTGAAACAGAAAACCAAACTTACTCTGTTTTATTGGTAATGACATGTACAATAACAAGCGTAACATGTTGTTTTACCCCCATACAGCTCCTTTTCTATTTGGACTGAATAAGATGTTTCCATGCTGGTTGTCAGGCTGAACTATTTGCTGCAGAAGCCAAGTTTAAGTCTGGGATAGAACCAGATTTATTTTAGTGCCAATGTAGTGGTTAAAAAGTCACAATAGCATCACAGGTATTTTGGTAATGAAGCTCCACAGGTGCTGACTTGCATTTCAAGTGAATGCAGCGGATCAATAGTGGTGTATTGTTAAAAGTTTACTGTCTGTTTTCCTACTATCACCAAACATAATATATTTTTTAAAAATCCTCCTATCCTTATGAAACCAGATGTGAAAAGCTGTCTTCCCATATTTAAACGTCCAAATCCACCTGGAAATATGACCATGAACAAAGAAGGACCTAATTTATTGTGGGTATTTTGTGCCTGTTTCTCAATTATTCTTTCTATATTTTTAACTTCTGTTCTAGTTCCTATTCTTTGTGGAATTGATTTCTCAGCCCTTAGAATGAGTACCACCTCCTTATATTAGAAATTTCCCTGAATCCCAACAAATGCTGTATAACACCTTTTAAATTAGTCTTTTTAAGCAACGTAGAGCTTTTGATCTGCTCCACTCATTTGTAATACATCAGTGAGTGCTTGCTGAGGTTCATTATGAAAGAATCTGTAGTGCCACAGTAGCCCATCACAACAAAAAAATTATTAAATAAATCCAGTTGTGCTGCAGACCCAAGATGTGAGTTGGCTTTAAGATGTTAAGATCTGAAGCAAGTTTCAAAGAAAACACTATACTTTATTGCACTGCAGGACATGTACAAACGTAATGCAAAATGAGTATAAGAATAACATCTTCTCCACTGCAAAGGAGAGATTAGTGTTCTTGTGTTTTAATGCGTGTTAAAAATAAACCTGGCAGACAATGAAAATGCTTCCACTGATGGCTGCTGTGAATTAAAATGGTATATTGGACCCAATAATTGGCCATGTATATTAAAGAATATATTTTATGCAGGGAGAATTTTATTTATTTATTTATTTTAATTTGGATATTGTAAGAAAAGGCTTACAGATCAGTTGAACATGCTGATGAAAGCATTTTCTTCTGACACACACAACTGCACTGGATATGTAGAGGATTTAGGTAATGGTAGATCCTCCAGCAATTGCCTAGGCAATGCCCATCAGGTGTCTGCGTGCAGAGGCACCTCTTGGAGTACCACAGGAACTCCCAGCTCTGTTATGAATGAATTTATTACCTAAATCACTGGTACTACTAAGTCCTGTGACTCTATGCACTGGGAAAATGCATCATGTTAGTGTACATATATGTTCATGTACAGTTATGTTCCTGTATCCTGACTAGGATGGGTAACCTAAATGAGAGTTAAATAGTGCTGAAGACAAGAGAACATGGATTTTAACTCAGATTTGAATTGAACTCAGGGATCCATTTTCTGTTTACTGCTGACTTTGTCTCTCAAATTTCCTTGTTCTTTCTGTTATTTTAACTCAAGATAGCTAATGCAGGTTAGCAATTCTGACTTCAGAAAATTTTTAATTTGTGGACATAGAAAATAGGTTAACCTCAATAAGCATTTTACGTATAACCAATCTTGCCTAGATATGCAATCAGTTAATTGAAAAGTCTGATGAAGACACATCCTGTGTGAGCTTAATCTGTTGAAGCTGATGCGAGTGCTGTGACAGATTTGCAACAACACATTCAAGGTGGATGGATGGAGCTGTTATCATCTCCCCCTTTCAGTTGCCCTGTCTGGTTAAATAATGCCACTGTCTTCATGGCAGGACATCTGATCCACAGGGAATAAAGTCATGAACTGGCACAAATACTGGTCCAGAATAGTAAAGCAAACTGAACTCTGAGGAGCAGCAATCAGTAGCGTTATCCTATATAAATTTGTCTGTCAGAGCCCATAGTACCAAGATGTACTATCCCACTGGAAAGAAAAAAAGCTATGCTATCAAATACTTCATTAAAGAAAGGGAAAGGCTACCACTTGCTGACATCTGAGTTTGTGAAATGTGAATTAACATAGCTCTGCTGTTACCTAACCTAAAATTACCTATTTGAGGACTAAATGTGCATGCTCTTGTATAAACATGCTCTATGTGGGATACACAGGACCCTGCTATTTCACTTTCTGAAATAAAGCAACCTATGCTTTCGTGTCAGTGTGCTGTCTTAGCTTGTGCAGATCCATGGAGTGCTTTGGGATCAGAGGTAGATGGGACCCAAGTTGTTGAAATGAGGGCTAGAAAAACAAGCATGACTGCTCTCTGGGTTCCTTGCATATGAAAGCTTGAACATTGTTTTACAATAAGGCCAGGCCTGACTTGTCATTATGGGGGCAAACGGTGTGAAGAAGAGACATGATGTTCAATGTTTACAAATTGTCACCCAGGCCGTAATTAGGGAGAATGGAGCTTGTAGAAAAAGATTGCCATCAGGAAGCTGTTAATGGTGCACAAGCACTCAAGACCAAGCCTGGTGAGAAGCATCAGCCATAGCACTTGAGGTTGCCAGGCACAATAATATGACACATCATTACTGGCCACTTGCAATGGTTGATCAAAATCCATTTTCTCATCAGTTATACAAGCTAGAGTCTGCTGAGGGATGGAAAAATGAGCACATCATGACACAGGCTTTGAAAATATCTCTTACAAAAGAAATAATCCATCCACAGCTATTGCTTGCTGATAGTTATCACCAGTCAAAGCTTACAAGTCTTCTGTAGACACATGAAAGACACAAGTCACGGAGAGGTCACGAAAGAATGAACAGCATGCATCATCCAAACCAAGTACAGGAACAGAGGGTTTACTTGTTTTCCTTTTGCAACTGATAGCCAGCAACCAGTTCTTTGACCTGTATTCAAAAAGTGTATCTTTTAACCTAAGTATTTTGGTTCTAATTCAGTAAAACTCTTTAAATGCTTGAGTTCAACTGAAATTACATATGAGTATGTGCTAAGGAGAATGGGAACTATTGGACCATTTAATTCTCCGAACTTTTCCTGCTTCAAGTGAAGTGTGTTTGCAATGACCTGGTCTGGAGGTTACAAAAAAGCAACTTGTAATGCAGGCTGTAGCAGTGTAATAGAGAAAGACTATGGGTCAAATAGAGATAACAAGAGGCACCAAACATCACGGAGTCTCAGTGAGTAACAGTGGAGTATATATCATGTGAGGACTTTGAAAAAAAAACGAATACCTAAAAAAAGGATTTGCACACTGTGCAAATCACATGTGCTCTTCACATAACTCCTATGTCCCCCCTAAGCTATAAATGTCTCACAGTGGAACATGTGTCTTCTGATTTCAGGTGCCTTGAGGAAAGATACACAGTGTGGTAGAGACATGCATTGTGGGGGAGCCATCTTCCCTTGAGCTGCCCATAAATCTAAGCCTGAGATTCCTGTAAGTGGGAATCAGTAGATTTTTTGTATGGGAGAGTGCTTGAAACTCCTCAAAAAACATACAAAGGAAGACAAAATGATGGAGCTAAGATGTAAGATGACTTGGTTTTCATTTATTGCTCATATTTTCCTTCCTGTAGTGGTGAAATACAGTACCTATTATTCTTGGCATCCTTTGCATTACACTGAATCCCGCCCTTGTTCTTGCTGTTAAGCTTTTTGCTTCAGATCTCATTTGCTAAAGGAGCCTAAGGAGGAATTTTCTGTCTCCAGAGCACAGATTCAAACTAACGCTGTTTCACCAACTGCATGTAGGAAGACAGTAGCCTATCTGAGGATTCTGGCCTCACATCCCAAGATGTGGTTTGAGGGAAAGACTAAGTCAGACAGTATTTATGGCTCTAAATCCCTCTTCAGTGAGGGATTTTTACTGCTAGACAGCTAGGGATCTTCTTTTGTGGATGCTCGAAGAATGGGAAGACTGAAGACTGAGGGGCATACTGGGTGGGAAGTCTATTTGGGAACATATTAAGACAAGAACATAGCACAGAATATACTGTAACAAAGTAGGTACCTGTCAAGTAACCTTGCAGCTTTTTTCCTCTATTGGTGGTAGATCATTTTCATCCTCATCCTCTTCTATTTTCCCCCTAGTGTTTTCTCTCTCCACTGCAGTGCCGCCTCTGTTAAGTGGGTTTAAACTTGTTGTAGTAAACAATATACCTGCCTCTGTGTTGTGTCAGAAGTAGAGCACTTTTGGAATTTTCTGCTTAATCTAGTATTTGTCAGAACATGTTGACACGTCAGAAGCGAGTCTGCAGGAGTGTATCAGTTGTAGCAGTTTCTTGGTTGGAAGCACCAGCTGGAAGGAGGCAGACGGACCAGGCTCCTGCTCCTCCCCTTGCCAGGACCTTTGTGAGGCAGGATTGTGGAAATGGTTGTTCTTGGATCGGGTGTGGCTTCTGGGTGTTTTACACAAACTTTGAAAGCTCTTGGTTTCATCCCAGCACAGAGAAGGCAAAACTCTGTAATAGCAAGAAGTTTCAGAGGAGGAGAACATTTACTGACATACGCAATACAGAAATCAGCACTGTGTACTGGTGCTATTTTCTAATTATAGCAATAGCCCTGCTTTTTCTTTTCATTTTCTTATAAACTCAAATCTGTTTGGTTTGTTTCCAGGATTCTGTTGTCACTAATTAATATCAGAAAATGTTGATTTGAAGGAAGATTTTAATTTCACAATGCCAGAAGTGTGACTTGTTCTTACCAGCTAATACTTGCAAGTAGGCTGTGTTTCTGACTTTTATCCCCAGGTCTTGATCATGATTCTTATAAGATAACAGGGAGAAAGAACAATTCTTTGTTTCCAAAACCTATTATTGTGTGTAATTAATGAGGTAAGCCACAAAGAGAGTTCAGTGGATGCTGAAATAAAATGTCACAAGGCACGCAGGAGATTATTGATGGATTGTTTTAACCAATCTAGTGAAAACATTGAGTTTATACATAGCTGAAACAGCTCTGGTCTGTCAGCATCTTTAATTTTGCGTGAAGTCATAATGAAACAAGAAGTCAGTATAGATTCCTATTATTAGTTTGTAATTTTCAAAGTTGTCTATTTTAAATCCTTTCAGTGGTCATAAGCATTTCTCTGTTAGCAAGAATTGCTTAACTATAGCCAAACGATAAGTATTTTCCCAAAGTATGGTATCATATTGCTGCTAGAATGCATAATTGTTTTCTCCATGAGGAATCTAAATTTGGCTTAACAACTGTGTCATGACATGAACAGAAAATCTTTGGTGTGACAGGGCATAGCGTGGACACTGCACCGAAACGCTCATAACCACAGTTCATTTAATTGATCTTCAGAGGGGGTGAAATATCACACTAGTCATCTGCCTTTGGTTTTTCAAGCCACATCAAACAATTGTGTGGAGAAGTAAAAAAAAAAAAGGAAAGTGCTAGGTTTTTTTATTTCATCAGTTAATGGCCATGGGTTACTTGATACCCCTTTGTTTACAACACAGTGATATCCCTGTATCTTGTAAAGGTTCACCAGAGTGACTTACTGCTGTGGTACAGGGTCTAAAATAAAACTTGTACATGCCAGGCACCACATGATGCATGAAATATTCTAACAATATATTACAAAACCTTGTCAACACTAGTGAAAATGACTATTCCAAGAAGTGGAGCTGGCTGAAAAAAAAATAATTCTTTTTTCCAAACAGGGCCTTTATGAAAGGCAGTGATTTGGGGAGCTAGAGGAAGAGAGAGGGGGGTTTCTTCTTTTGGTCTGGTGGAGAAAAGTCAAATAAAAAATGTCGACAGAATAAAAGAAGCCAATTTCAGCCCAGATCGTCACATTATTTCAAGTCTTTCCTATTTCTTACTTTTGAACAGCTGTACTAAGAACCAGCTCAGCCCCTTGAAGAGCTTGCCAAATGTCCATGCACTGAACTGCTGCAACTGTGTTATGTGCAGTTGCGTCCCAATCTGCTTTCATCTACCTGTGCACCATCTTCTAAATTGTATCAGGCAGCTGGTTTAATGCCAGTATGGAAGGAGTCATCTCTACTGCTGTACAACACGCCAAGGGGTCTTGCAAAATTCATCATGAGAAAATCCTCTGTGACTGTTCTGAAAGTACTGAAATGGGTACCCATGAAGAACAGTAATCATAGCAGTTTCTAGCACAAGACTTAATGACACTAAGCAAGATTACAACACTTCTTTTACTGAAATAGTTCAGCTGGTATGTGCAGCCTAGAAACATATTTCTGTTGACTGATGAACTGATGTTTTAGTTTATGAAGTATAACCACTCTTTAAATATATTTTGACAGATTAGGTCTATGACAATGAAGCCTTTTACTGCATATCCTTCTGGGTTTATCGTATTCCTGTTTGCCTTGCTGCAGAGGAGCCATGGACAATGCAAAGAAGCAGCTAAAAAATCAGAGATGGATTTGAGTGTAAAATATGATCTTCCTAACTTCGTTGCAGAAACACCGATTCAGAATGTAGTTTTATACAAGCATCATGTTTATATTGGAGCAGTCAACAAGATTTATGTACTAAATGAAACTCTCCAGAACATTTCTGTGTACAAGACTGGACCCATTCTGGAGAACCCCGACTGCATGCCATGTGAAGACTGCAAAGATAAAGCAAATTTATCTAACAGCGTATGGAAGGATAATGTCAACATGGCACTGCTCTTAGAAACTTATTATGATGATCAGCTCATCAGCTGTGGCAGTGTGTCTGGAGGCATCTGCCACCGTCACATCATTCACCCTGACAACCCTGCTGACATTGAAAGCGAGGTGCACTGCATGTATTCGCCCCGGGTGGATGGAGAAGCAGATAATTGTCCTGACTGTGTTGTGAGCACTTTAGGAACCAAAGTTTTGGTGACTGAAAAGGACAGGTTTGTCAACTTCTTTGTGGGAAATACTGTGACATCTACATTTCAGCCTCCTCATGTGCTGCATTCAATATCGGTTCGAAGGTTAAAAGAAACACAGGATGGTTTTGAATTTCTCACAGATCAATCTTATATAGATATCCTTCCTCAGTTCCGCGACTCGTACCCAATTAGGTACGTCCATGCCTTTGAAAATGATCACTTTGTCTATTTTCTGACTGTCCAGAGAGAATCTCTTGACTCTCAGGCTTTTCACACTAGAATTATCCGCTTCTGCACTTTAGACTCAGAGATGCGATCTTACATGGAAATGCCTCTTGAGTGTATTTTTACCGAAAAGCGGAGGAAGAGGTCCATCCGAAAGGAGGTGTTCAACATTCTGCAAGCTGCCTACGTAAGCAAGCCAGGTGCAGCTCTAGCCCATGAAATGGGCCTTGGCTTAAACGATGATATCCTCTATGGTGTTTTTGCACAAAGCAAACCAGACTCTTCCGAACCAATCAACAGATCTGCTGTCTGCGCTGTCTCCGTGCGAACCATCAACGAGTTCTTCAACAAGATCGTCGACAAGCAGAACATGAAATGTCTCCAGCACTTTTATGGGAAAGAGAGTAAATACTGCTTGAACAGGGTAAGTGACAGTTAATTTGTAACATTTGGGGACTTCTGTTCTCTTTTTGCCTACTCCATTGCCAGGTAGCCATCCCCTCAATTTTAGTTACAAAATGTAAGTCCCTGATCATTTAGATTATTTAGCATTGGTA
This sequence comes from Chaetura pelagica, assembly GCF_000747805.2. NCBI lineage: Eukaryota > Metazoa > Chordata > Aves > Apodiformes > Apodidae > Chaetura > Chaetura pelagica. The sequence goes on from NW_009954407.1 coordinate 1,990,704, forward strand.
GTGATTCATTGCTGTAAGAATTAGGTCCTGTAAACTGACTGTGAAAATCCCTGAGGTCCTTATGGTGCTAAGAAAGTGTTTTTATTTATATATTTTTAAGTAATTTTTTTCCTGTGTTTTTGAGAGACTGTGATACAGATAAATGGAACATTTAGGCAGTTAGTTCTTTCAGTATCTCAAAAAGTATTCATTAACATTCATATCCATGTGCACTGAGGAGTCCCTGAATATATCACTCATATTCCAAACTATGTTAATGCTGAATCACTGCCCTCTTTGGAAAAAAAAAAAGAAAGAGCTGGTTTGGAACTTGCCATTAAGAGCCAGACTGTAATACAATTACTCATGCTTGATACATAAACAGTCCCACTGAAATCAGTTTTCTTAATGAAAGAAGTGTCTATGAACAGTGCCTCTGAATGAGGATACTGGTAGTTTCATTGGGAGGGTTCCCTCTCTGTACACTGTGTTTTCAGGTGGTCACTGCTTTTCAACCACCTGAAATATGATGAGTGAAGAAAGCACAGAAGTTATGTTTTCCCTTCTGGCCAGTGTCTGTGCTAGTGTCAGCTCTTGTACAGGAAATACAGACTCTGGGAATCAGGTACTTGAAACATTTCATTTGAAACACAAAACATTAGAGCTTTGAATTGTCCTGCTGATGCAGCAGGACCTTGAGTGTCCACTCTGGGAAGCTTTCTCTTCTCAAATGCAAGAGCTCAGAGGTGGCACACTGTCATCTACTAGCAGGCATGGCCAGACCTGTCATGGGAGCTGGGATGAAGCCTGTGTCAGGATAGAGCAACAGCTCAACCTGGGGCTGAATGGAGTCTATCATGCCCTGTTGTTGGAGTGGCTCCTGGTGAGAGTGGGAACCACAGGTCTTAATCACCCCTGTACCACCAGAGTCCTCCTCAGCCCAGCTGCCCAACACAGGGCATCAGGGTGGGCTGGTGTCACATGCCCTGGTTGGAGGTGGGAGCCTCTTGCATGAAAAAGGAAGGCTGCTCTTTACTGCCAGGGTGAGATGGTGGAGTCTGGGGAAAAGCACCCATTACAGACCTGATTTGGCTTCGAATCATAGAACTGTAGAATTCTTCTGGTTGGAAAAGACCTTTAAGATCATCAGGTCAAACCTAATGCTGGCTGGTCCCTGGTAGTGAGAATGTGCTTAGAGGGGCAGAGGGGAATCTGACCCAGTCTGAGCACCATTACATCCTCAGCACCTGGCAGACTGCTCCCTATCAAGGCAGGCTCCAGGTGTTCAGCACAGATGTAAGCACTGCCTGCAGATACTGATACAGCAACAGACCCAGCATTTTATTCCCTTTTTTGGGGAGGAAGGCAATTTTCAGGAACTAGAAGGAAGTTAGCAAACATGCATCACAGGTACTTCTTATCTTTCTTCACTGTGTTATTGCTGTTCTGATGTTTCTTTTCATTTTTTTTCTTAGTTTTTAACAATGAACATTGTTCTTCTCTGAAAATACTTTTTTTTTTCATTATTCATGGGCCATTTTATTTGTGAGTGACTGTCTTTAAAATTCATGGCCTTTAATTTATCTCACTCTGTTCTTGCCTATACACCTGTTTCATAAGGTGATCTTTTTGTAGCAAAGCACAGCATTAAAATATTGACAGAATAATTTGCCACTTTTCACATGCTGGGAAGTGCTTTCCTGTTTCAAGAGCTTTTCCAGAGTGTGCTGCTGCTTTGCATATCAGAACTGAATGTCTTATACTGCAGATAGTTTATTATAGTTGCCCATTTTCAAGAAATGTCATCAGAGCTATGATTTCTGCTACATTAAATTGATAAAGGGAAAATGTTTCTGTGGTCTCTTGTGGTTCCTTTAAATGGCATAAAGGCAGTTAGAAATTTCTGTCCTGATTGTTTGCTTAGCACTAAAATATCAGAACTGTCAACTTTGCCATTCCACCATTCCATTTTCATTGCTTTATTCCAGAGGACTCATTAGGGTTCCAATTAAAAGTGTCCCATGAGTTTTTTCAGGTTTCAACTAGCCAACAAGATTGACAAGAAATTGCCAGGCATCCTTCATACACCTGTTTTTCTCAGAAGTGTAAAATAGACCTGCAAGGTTGGAAGGTGAAGGAGAGGCAGGAACAGGCAGAAAGAGGAAATCCCATTATATCTTATGTTTATACTTGTCTCAGGAATGTAAATTCTGGTCTTTGTTGATTTTGCTAGAGATAAAATAATAATGAAAAAAAACCCCTCAAACCCTTCAACTCTTCTTATGCTCTTTTTGTATATTATAAAAAACTACATGAGGGCATAACCCATTTTTTCCCCTTTATAAGTCACCTTCAACTTAAAAGGAAGGTTTTATAAACTGTAAGAGTTTGTCAGAGTTTATTTTGGCAAAATTCAAAACTTGCTTTTTGTAATGTAGCCAAGATGATCTTTCTCTTTGATGTTGAAAGAATGAAACCACAGACCACTTATGCAAGTGAAAGGCACTGACCACTGAGATTAAGTCATAGCACAGTGAAAACAGTACAGCAGTGTATATGGAATGCCAGTAGCTTCAACATTAAAAAGAAAAACAAGCCTTTAGCAATGTTTGCAGGGGAGTGTGATCTGATAATTTACAGTTAGTATCTGATGAGGGCCATTTCATGTTATCAAAAAAAGTCCCACGAGACAATTGTACATCATTTTGTTGGACTTCAGGTATTCCATCTTTTTAAGTGGCTGTCCCTCAGGACTATATAGTCTGAGGTTGCTAAAGGTAGAATTAGACCAAAATAAACCAGAATAAAACATCCAAAACACTTCCTCAACATCTTCTTCTCAGATTTTAAGTATTTAAAAAACAATACTTCACCTCATCTTGATGTGGTTGAAAAAAAGTGTTAGTTTTTAGCCTTGTTTCCTAAAGGAATTAATTTTAACATGTCACGCTGTTGTATGCCTGTCTTTCCATTAGTTGTCCTGACAACCTCAACAATAAGAAATCTTAAAGATGTGAATCCAGGTGTGAACCCAGAGACAGATCCAATGTATGCTCAGGCTGTAGAAACTGATGAAGTGTAAGGAGTCTCTCTATAAACATCAGAAGGACTCACAGGGACCAGAGCAGGTATTGCTCACCCATGGGACAGAGAAGTCTCTGTCAGAACTTAATTGGACAGCGAAGTCAACCAACCACAAGATATAAATCCAGATACAACTGTGCATCACTTATTCCAGTGCTCATGGAAAACTTCATAAAATCTAAAGAAAACATTTCCAATTGTGTTTAAGTGAAATACAGAATAAGTCAAAGCCTGGACTCACTGAAGTCAGGGTTAAGATAAGTGAATCCAATGTGCATCTGATTGATATCAGATGTACCTCAACGGAGCTGTGACCAGTTAGCACCTCCTAATAATTCCCTTCAGTGAAGAGCTGGCTGTTACTTCAACGACAGCATGGAGGAAACAGAATTGGCTTTAAATTAAAAGAAAAATTAGGAGTCAAGGTAAAGGGGTTTTATTGCCCAAGTCAGAACAAGGATCTGAAAGGTAGGTGCTGTGGAGGATTGTGAATCACTGTTCAGGAATTTTCTCACCCACAATGAAGAGAAAACTGGATGTAGGCTTTTATGGAGTTTATTTGGCACAGTCACTATCAGCTCTGGTGTGGGACTCCTCATAATAGAGGAATATTTAGATGAAGAGACAGTTGTTGCTTCATTTGCAGACATAGTCCAGTAGTCTGCTCCCCTATCAAGAATTAAATATGATTCTCCAAATGAGGAAGATGGGTTGAATTTAATATTGACAATCTCAACTATACATTTAAATTCTAATTAGTTAGAGGCTTTGTTTAGCCTTTCTGTGTCTCTTATGTGCTACACAGTTGTGAGCTCAATTCTCCTGATACACAACTTCAATGACGGTTGACTTCCATGAAAAAAACACCTCTAAAAATTAAATCCAAATCCAGATACTCTAATGTGTCTGTGTTTTTTATTCTTCTACAGGTAATTTCAGATGAAATGCTAAAGTACTCCATTCACCTTACAGGAAAAGAGAAACCACAGATAGGCTTTGCCACCATGTTCCAAACAGGTGTCTTAAGCAAAACAAACCGGTTGCCACTCCAAACAAATGAAAAGCGCAAACAGTTGGAAAAATGTGAAATGAAAACAGAAGATCACCAAAACAAAAGATAAAGTGACAGTAAAATAAACACACTGTGATGCTTCTTTATTACCATTACACTCAAGATAGATGAGCAAAATTGGGTTATGCTTATATTGTAATGGAAGAAAATAATTGCTGCCTTCTATCAGGAAACCACAAAGGCACTTATTGATCTGTCATCCTAAGGGTATGTCTAGGAATATTTAATAAAATAAACAGAGACAAATAACTCTTTTGAGGCCCTGTAACTGTAATATCCCACACCATTTGGCTTAAAAATTTTTGGCAGGTTTAAAAATAACACCACATCTCTATGATTAGAAAGAGTTGATGTGGCTTATTTAGATAATCTCACAGCATGGAGGAAAAGTTTTTTGTATTCCAAATAGAATGTGCCTGAACACTTTCCCTAAAAGTCAGGCACCAGAATCTGTTGGATTGGTTCAGTCATTTATCCCTCTGGAAATGCTGTTTCAAATGGCATACAGCAGCCTGCCTGGCGTGGAGCCTGCTTCCATCCATACAAATTTTGTGTGAGCTTCTCTATGGGTTCTGATGTCTCAGAAAAATAAATGAAGAGGAACTGGGTGCTCTGACACCCTTTAAAACAGGATTAAACCATAATAGTAAGGTGACAGGCTGCATCCATGTTCCTGCTCTGTGCTCACTGCCTGTCTGCTGAAAGCCTGGGTGGTACCTGAGGGTCCTCTTTGTGCCCTGTACGACACAACACAAGGCAGGGTGTGCTCATCACCCAGCTCCTCCCCACCATTAGGTACATGGCCACCTGCCCACCTGGCCATGCAAGATCTGACTGGGGCAAATACCATGGCCTAAGGGGTTGCAGGAAAAGTCTGAATTCCAATTAAGCTGCATATGAGGGATGCATGGTTCACTGTACATGGCACATGTACATGGTACATGTACCATGGCACTGGTACAGATATGAATATGAATGTGTAAGGGGTATACTGTGATTATCTTGGTGTGGGTATGATTATCTCAGGCTGGGCCAGATTCTGCAGAGGTGTAACTCTAGAGGTAAGGAGTTGTTCGGTCCCTGGGACTGGCCAGGTAGACACTGTCTCAAGGGAGTTCCCAAGAAAAAGGCAAGGCAAAGAAAAAAGCAGGTCAGGGAATTTCTTTGGAAAGTACCACACCGCCCTGAGCGGTAGATATCTTTTCAGACTCTTCCAAGCCTGAGGAGCTATAGGATCTGGGGGCTGACCTGCTTGCCCTTGAGTGCTGCAAAAACTACAAAGAATTTCCTTCTCCTGATTTCCTGTTAGAGGTCTGTTCCTGCCTCCCAGCACTGCTGCCTGGTGTTTTATCATTTTCTCGATGAAAGATGGATTTCTCTGTGAAAAAGTGGTATCCGTTAAACTACCATTTTCTGCAAAGGGCACTGCTTTATCAGCCAGACTTACTAATAATGTTCCATTTCCAGACTTTTTAATCAAATTGTTCCACTGAAGGCAGGGTTCTCTATTGGTTATTAGTGTGGAAGAGTGACTGCTGCTTTTTTGTGGAATTGCACAGAAATAATTTCAGACAGAAGGTAATTCTTTTTACATGGATACCTAGATTCTCTGGTCACGTGTTTTTTATGTCTCAGAGTTTCAGAAGACCCTTAATTAATACTAAAGACTAGAATTGGACACAGAATAATTTTCTTATCCTATGTAACCTTGTGAATTTGAGAACCTTAACAGTCCCATCAGAAGAGATGTTTAAAATGTAGACTAGCAGGTATGCAGCATTAAGGACACTCGGTAGGGATGTGTGATATTCAGATATAAGTCTGTTTTCCTGGGTTCAGACCAAATTCTAATCCTTTGCCCCAGATTAAGTTCCTGTCTAGTCTGCTGATGGCTATTCTGCAAAGGGATCGTGTTAGCCCCTCCTGAAAGAGCTGTTTGGATTTCTTTATAAACAGTTCCCTGTTCCAGAGAAAGAGAAGCTGATTCTGCAGTGCACTGCATGCAGATCTAAGTCCTGGATTCATCCCACCTGGCTTTGGTAGGTAGTTGAGACATCTAAGTAAGCAGTGAATTTTCGTCAGCATCTGCTGCCAAATGATGGCAAGACACATAAATCCTGACAAAGCAGACATCTGCCTTTCAGCTCTCTCAGCACCAACCTTACCTCAGCAGCTTCTCTACTTACTTTCCTTGATCTGACTCAGGACCACATATTGCCATCATTATTGCTCACTAAAGCAACAGTCGGTAGTTATTATCCAAGAGAGTGTTGTGTTACTCAAACTTTCTAGGTGGCATGTGGGTTTCTGATCTCAGACAGCTTTTGCATCAGAGCAGAATTACCCCTCATTTCCAAACATGCAAGTAAAACACAGTAAATGAAAAAAAAAAAATTACTGCTAAGGGAGAAGTTCCGTGGCATAAATGGTTCAGAAAGCATGTGTAGGTCACAAAGAAGTGTCACTTGCGTTGTGTATGGAGTGAGCGAAAACAATAAAATATTAGAAGAGGAATGATCTTGGGGAAGTGATATGAGGGCTTCATTTTCTTAGGGCAGATTTAACACTGCTTTTATACACAGCCTGTGGGAATTAGGGCAAATTGCATGATTTTCTCCTACTCTGGGCTCCTTTCTATCCCACACGTCTTGCACCTCTGTTTTGGCTAGCTATGCACTTGCTGGGCAAAGTTATCTTGGAATAAGAGTCTCCTCACTCAGCATTATCTTAGGAAAACTGGTCTTGGAATTCACAGCTTTTCTATTTGATTACAGCTTCCATGTAAATAATGACTTGTATGAAAAATGCCCTGATGTACACTACAAATGTACAGCAAAACTGCTTTTATCAACACAACATCTCTGATGCATTATTTTATTTCTTCAAATTGTGTAATTAGTCAACACCTGTCCTTTGATAATCTGTATACTGAGTTAAACGTTAAATTAATATAAGGGAAATCAGCAAAATACAAAGATTACTTAGGTCCATTTTATCTGCTGAATCAATAGGATTTACTTAGTGCTAATGCACTAACCAGATTATAAGAACTAATGCAGCACTGTTCAATGACAAAGGCAAATAACTCTTTGAATGATCTTGACAACAGAACATGTAATCATCTTAATTTGTATTACCTAATTGCATTTAACATGGATGTCTTTCTACCTATTACCTTAAGTGGAACAACAGCACAGCAACTTCCACTTTCTTATTTTAGCAGTGAAGCAGATCAAGGCAACAAGTATTAATAGTGGAGTGATGCTGTGTAAAATTTAATACTGAATTATTTTAAAAATTTCTCTTTTTCTAGGAGCCATAAGCATTAGTGTGATCTTTCCATTGACTTCAGTGAGTTCTAGATCAAGTGAAGTTGAAAGTGTAGCTTAAAGGTAGTTAATCTTTCATAAATTCCCTCTAAATTGTTCCTTATTTTGCAACAAGTAGTACTTTGAAGGGTTGGTTTCCTGTGTAGCTCAGACCATCTCCAGACAGTTGCAACACACAGTAGTGGCCACTGCTTAGGTAGGATTGCTTGACTGTTTCCATCTTAAAGGACTGTTTCCAGTTAATTTATTTTTCTTCAAGTCTCCTACTTTGCAGTTGAGATTTGACAAGTTTATTCCCAGAGTGGAAACACACTTACTTCTTCTGTATTTTATAAAAAAACACCTTCAAACTGGTTTCAAATACATGAGGAATATTGGGAAGAGGAGGAAGGCAGAAGAGGGGAACAAGTCTTCATTTAAAACAAAAAGAGGAAAAAGTAATATATTACCTTTTAGAGTAAACCTTCAGTGCTTCAACAGAAGTTCCTAGAATTTGGTCCCCTGCCCCAGGCATGTTCAGTTCTCTGTGAACACTGAGCTGAGTTCACAGCACCTCGACGTGTCTTTGCTGGTCCCAAAGAAACCAGAAGAATGGTGGATATATTTATATGGAAGTTGTTTAGCATGTAAATTTGTGTCCACTAGAAAAATTGAGCTGTTTCATTCACTATTCTTCGTTCCCTTCCTTCAGATTACAAGAAGTGCTTGGTAACAGTGTCTGGTGCTACTGTGCAGAAATCTGTTTTACAGAGCACATGGCATTTTGAAGACTGTATTTTCAAATACTTTTCTCTTGGGATGTGACTTCTGAGTGATTTCTGTTCCACTTCCCAAGAACATGGAATTATTGGGAAGAATAAGTTGGTTGGTTGATGAAATAGGGCTTAAAGAAGAAAAAGAAAATTCAGCATACCTAGTACCTATCACAGACACATTAACATGAAAATTAGCCATCTTTCTGTGCTCTGAGAGCAGCAGGTGGGGAACCCTCTGCATATCCCCATCAGGCTGCTCTAGGCTAGTTTCCATGTAGTCTCTAAGGAGATACCCCTTTCTGAGGAATTACCCAGTCGATATGGGTATGTACAATGGTTTAATATGGAAGACCCAATCTCTTGATAATATTTGATAAAGAAAGTGAAATGGGAAAATATTAATGTAAGGCAATCTTGGTGCCAATAAGGAACACTATTTATGTGCATTTGGCCTGTTATTGAACAGTACTTATGACAAGCACTGATGTATGGCCATCCCTGTTTAGATTCCCACAGTTGCTCCTCTTAGAAATGCAGCAGCAAGTTTTGGGAAGTCACTTCAGTTAGTCTGACCCAGTGGGCACTTGCAGTTGATCATGTTGGTTAAAGCCATTGTGCTACATCCAAAGAATTTCTATTTCCCATGTTCCTCAGTTCTGGTTGGCTTCTCTTCTGCCTGGTGTACAGTGCTAGATTTTGTTGACAAGAGATTCTTTTCTGGTCAGTTGCTTCCAAAAAATAAATGTGTACATATTTTTTTCAATGTATCATCGTTGAATGTGCTCATAACCGTAAAGAATTCAGACACCCTGTGATAGTTATGTAGAGTGAGAACAATAAATGTGACAGACATTTTAGAATTGCTAGTAGTAGAATTTTGTCCATATTGAAGTCTTTCTGTCTTGCAAATTGCAGAGGAAAAAATATTTTTTTGTGATAGCATAGAAGAAAGCTATATATATTTCTCCTCCATTACCCTTTATTGACTGACCAGCTATGGCATGAAACCACATGGGAAAGGAGAAGGAAGATAGTCCCTTTGCTAAGAGAACTGACAGAAAAGACAATAAGTGAACAGTCTGCAAATGTGCCAGAAACCAGGAAGTTTGTCCTGTTTTTTTTTCTCACCTCCCCATTTTGTCAAAGAGCTCTAGGTACAGGGATCTTAGAAGTCATCTCTAAGTACAGAATTAAAAAGACCAGTATGTGACAGCTGGGGAAAATGTAAGGAGTAATTCTTTTCAAAGATAACAATCACAGGCCAATTTTATAATGTCCCTCATTTTTATTTACATGGGATGGGAAAACAGCCAATACAGGTTCTAAATCCAGCCTTCCAGCAGACCTCCAACATGATGCTAATCAAACCACTCATCCTCTTCAGGCAGTACCCTGGCTTCATTGAGTTATTTGGGCCAGAATTTCACTTGTGTTTCATACAGAGAGAAGCAGTGAACAAATGCACTTCTCACCTGAGAGAAATACTGCAAACTACCTAGAAAATTCAAAACTGTGTTAGCTAAAAATGTACAAGGAAATTTAGAGAGGAAAATCTGATAAGATTCCTTTGTGTTCCTCACAGTTGCTCTTCCTGTTCAGAGTCTGCTGTTCATGTAAATTCTTCAGCATCATGTGCTTGATTGCAGTAGGACACACTCCTTGAAAACTGCATTTTTATCATTATTATCTTAATTCACTGACCTCCATAACAGAAGAGATATGCGACTTATACACCCTCTCTGTTTTTAATCATCTTGAGAATCAATTTGTATGTAGAATCAAGTATTCATTCCTTCTGCAGCAATTTCTTTGAAAAAGGATTTTTGCCATTTGCGAATATCAGGATCCAGCTCATTTAGCAGTAGCTCATTTTCCCCTGCTCTCTGTTATGCCATAGAAATTCTCAAATGAGAAACACTGTCAGCACTTGTGGGTGCCCACTTCTCTTGAGGGAAACTTCCAGGATTCCCAACAGAAAACAAAATCTGATACTTAAGAATTTGATTCCTGACAGCCAACAAGTCATAAAAACAAACCAGCAGGAAATAAGACTCCTGCTTATTCCTACTTTCACTTGAGTTCTCCTTCATAACTGTACTATTTTACAATTGACACCAGGAAATTTTACCTAATTACTTTCAGATCATTTGTCCAATGTGTCAAATTAAATTTTAATTCTAATTATTTCCTCCAAATCATTCACAAGACAGTATTAGATGTTCTGCTGTGATTAAGTCATTCATTTCTAGTTTATTCAAGACATTAAGCATAATACCAAGATATAACAGCTAATACCACTTTCTAATTGAGCACTGCACTTAGCTAAGAAGGACATGTTTTGCCCAGTTTGAGAAGGACAAGCCTGGAAGAGTGTTTCTCCAAAGTGCAGTTGCTGCAAATAATAGAAAAGCTTCCCAAAAGTCTTTGGTTAATTTTTTTGTTTGTTTTTTTTATTTTTTTTTCCCTGAGTCTAGCTATTTAGACTAGAGATTAGACTTTGTGATTGGTTCTGTCACTGACCTACCTAACTAAGGATTTTTTTGAGACATTCATCAATGCCTTTAAAATTTCCTCCCTGTTTTGCACTGTTGGCTTCAAATGTGCAACTCTTAAATATTCTTTTTATGCTCACTGCATGTGATATACAAATCATATGTTAACTGCCAAATCGTGACAGCGCCTGATAGGCAACTCAACAATGTCTAGAGACGTCTCTTGGTGTGTTCATCTTCTGTGGACCAAATCCAGGGTAAATTCCAACACTTGCTCTATGAACAAACAAGATATCTCCTACCCTTCTGGGCACAGCCAAAAGGCAGGGCTTGCTCACACCTCACTGCATTCCAGTGGCACACCTACATCAGTTTCACAAAGCCCTGGCTATGAATCACACTTGCAATTGGCACCTCTTGTAGAAGACAAGCAATATAGCCCAACCCCAACACTTACTTGCTCTCTAATCCTCGGTTTCAATAGTTGTGTGATTTGTCACTGGAATTTGGCATAATATCCAGAGTGCATCATCTGACATCAGTTATTTTTCCACATTGACAGCCAAATGGATACTTAGGTGTGTACTGAGAGAGAGGGAGAAAGGGAGGAAGAGAGACAGATTTGGGCTTCAAAGAGTTAATTTAAAGCAGCTACTTTACCCAGGTTTTCCATCTTATCAATCTTCCTTCAGTTTTCTAAGTAGCCTTTTAATCTTTGCATTTCTACCCAGAGATCAAAGCCTTTCTCTTTCTTGAACAGCTAACCTTACATTATGGTTAATCCATGAAGCGCCAGGTTTTGACAGAGCCATATGTGGAACAGTCTGCAGGTTCTCAGGCACATACCCAAAATTACAACATCTCTGAGGAAGGCTATGCTGACTTTGTGGTTGAACTGACTTCGGGGAATCTAGAAATGGTGTTGGGGCAAGCAGGAAATCTAGCCACTTGTAAAAAAGAGCTTGAACAGGGTTTCATGGGCTGGTCAGGATGTTCAAATTGTGTTAAGATGACTACATAGGAGAAACTACTTTTTTAGGGCTGGCAGAGAAACATCTCTCCCCAAAGTAATTTGCTTATGGAAAAAAAAATAATATAAAAAATAATAAAGGAATTACAACAAAAAACAGAGATCCCAAGTTGGAGGAGAGTAAATTCAGAACTCTGCCTTATTTCAAAAAGCATGAAAACTGTACATCTTTCTGCACTTGAACTATTCATACTCATTGTATGAGTAATCTTTGCACAGATGTTTCAGAAATACTTTTAGAGTGGTTAGGATATAAGTACAAAAGAAAAGAGATTTTAGCTTCTTTGGTGGCCAAAGCAAAAAAAAAGCTAAATTCGGCGCTTGTTGATCGGTCAAAAATATTTAAACTATATTTAATGAATGTTCAGTATGC
>NW_009954407.1:2002867-2033193 GCF_000747805.2 Chaetura pelagica
TACAGCAAACACTTCAGCATGTGGATAACCAAACTGTGAAGTCACTGCTCTATCAGATCTAATCTGGAAGGCTTCTTTCTGTACCATTACACAGTGGACAGAGATTTCAGTTTCTCTTTTTTTTGGTCTTATGCAGGTTTTTACCTAAAAGATACAATAAATTGACAGTGCATGCTGAGAAAAACCGGCACCACAACTGACTGCGACTCCTAAGGATCACGGAAAACCTAACCTGCTAGGGCTGGTTTTGTGTGTAGTTCAAAAATGTTACAAGTCAACAGCAAAGGACTGAGCTGTTAGGTTGAGCATTTTGTTAACAGCATTTTCAGTGCCTTGATTTTTCTGCTTAATTCACCAGAGTGAAGCCAGAAATAAATTTGTGATTCATTGCTTGCTTTCTTATGGTACTTTGATTATAGGTAAGAAGGGAAAACATCTGAATCAAGATAATATGAAAATAAAATGTTACTCCTGATTGTTTTTTAAGGGTGATCCAGATCGATTGAATTCAGTTAAAAAACTGTCTTTAAAAGGTTTAATTTGAGCTTTAAATAAAAAAATACAGCTTCTTTGTAACAACAATGAAACAAACGACTAGGAAAACCAAAGCTCTCTATTGATTTTAACAGAGGGAACAACCATAAGCTTTTTTATAATCTCCCTGCATGTTTATTCATAAAGTATGTCACAGTGGGGACATGTTAGATGAGTTCCAAATTTAAACTGGTTAGAGATCCTTGAGGGGGTTTCTGGTTGTTGTCTGTACTGTATCACCAAAACAGATGATGTAGTATCAATAGTAATGGAATTATCAGTTAATAGATTACTATTGAATTGTCAGGACAGCAGGTTATATTCTTCTCTGGAGATAACTTAAAGTGTATTGCTTAAGAATTTTTCCAATGAAAATTAAAAACATGTATTCTCTATTCCCAAACTGAAAGAGAAAATCCTGCAAATGGAGCAGCTATTATAGTACACTCAAGACATAGATAGATTGGACAAAATAGTACTTGAGCCATAGATGATCAATACAATAGCCTAAGTAATTATAAAAAGCTGGCTTCCCCATAGTTTCATTTAAAAATACAATCAGAAACATATTTTTCCTGGCTTATCTCCCTTTTCTCTTTCTCCATCTTTTTCTCCCGTTTTTTGGCTTATCACTGAAAAACATGTTGAAAACAGAATAGAGAGTAATACTGGAAATTGGTATTTTAATGCAGAAAAAAGGTTAAAAAAATTGCAATGTTTTTAGACAATTTTCTAGGAATTAGTGTTTGAGAAGCTGGTGTGTTGCTAGGCAGGGTCTGCAGTCAAGGAATTCTGAGACCCTTGAAGAAGCATCGTTACAGAAGTCACTAAGAGAAGGGATACCTTGATATATGTGCTTTTACACATACCATCTGGTTACATACAGAGCTTGTGTGTTATTCCCAACAGACAGGATTAAAAAAAGTTAAAAGAACATTCCCATAACATTAAGAAGTCATCGCCTTCCTCATGGAACATCATAACTAATGAAGCAATTAAGTTTGAAACAGTTTAAAATACTTTTGGTCAAATGCATTTGTGCTAAATGACTTCACTCTGACAAAGATCTATTCCTACTCGTAAAGGCAGTACTCATCTGTACTTCATTTTCTAACAGGCTTTTTCAAGAAATGCTTCATACTGCAGAGCACAAGATGATGAATATCGCTTAGAAGTTACAACTCCTCTGCAGAGGGTTGACTTGTTCATGGGCCAGTTCAACAGTGTCCTGTTAACTTCAATATCTGTCTTCACCAAAGGGAACCTTACCATTGCAAATCTGGGCAGTTCGGAGGGTCGCTTCATGCAGGTAAATATTACTACAACACCTTCACAGTGAAAAAACATACTGGCATTTACCAGGATGGTGAAAATTGAGGAGCAGTTAAACAGAGCATTAGAAAATGGAAATTGCTGAGTAAAATAGAGCTTCTGGAATGTAATTCAAGTGGCTAATAGACACTTCAGCATTTTAAGTGTTTACATGGGCTTTGTGGTTTGGAGCAATGGTTTTAGAGCAAATTCTACCATGATCTCCACTTAGTCCAGCTGGCTTAGTTCACAGAGCAGTTCTGGTCCATACAATAGATTTCTTTCAAGGGAAACTAAACTGAAAGCTCTTTTTTAAATACATAATAAAAAAACCCTCCAACCTGGGCAAAAAGCTCCAAAGCAGTGACTTGATTCTTCAGCAGCTTCAGATATGCATGCACTTCATATGGTCATTTGGTCTAGAGGATCAGATTAAACATAGTTTAATGTAAATTGCCAACATGTGTTATAATGTAAAAGCAGCAGCCTTAGTTGCTTAGCATTAGTTGCTTCTGTATACTGATCCATTCCTCTAGCACCAGATTACTTGCTCATATACCCATAGCCTATGACTCACAGCTGTAGAATTGAGATTAGCTCCTCCTCCACCTATTTTCAAATTTCTGAGTGCATCTTAGATTTTTGGGCTCTTGCTCATTCACGACTCACTGTTCTTTGGACAGCAATTCTTCCTGTCCTACAACAGGTTTTCCAAAATAAGTGGTAAATCACCTTCCTGAGAAGTCTGTCTCCCTTCACTGAGTATAGAATTTATCTAGACGGGTAGACTACACTAGATGACTTCTTTGTAGGTGACTAATGAATACATCTAACCGTTAGGGCCAGGCATCTTTTAAAAACTTGGCACTCAGAAGACAAAATACTTTCAAAGCACCAAGGGCTTCCTTTATTCACCCATCTTATTTCAAGCACTGTCATCCTGCAATGACCACCTTGGAGAGCTTGAATTCTGCAGCTGCCACAGGATCCAGCCTGGATGTGTCTCTCAGCCTTGATCTCTCTTGCACCCAAGGACCTGTGTCCTTTTACTCTGCCAGCATTTTTTGTCTTCTGGTGGGCTTTCTGAAGTGTTAGCAGTCTTTGGCCCTTTTAGCTCTGTAGGCTGCAGAGAGTCATGAAAATTGTTTGCTTTGTTCCCCAACCGTCATTAACTGAAACCTGACGAGATTTGCCATAATGACTTTCTGTGCCCTTCCAGCTTTCCCATTTCTCAAAACCTCCCATCAGACATCACTTGGGCGCTTGCTCCTTTTCATAAAAATCTTTGTGTGGAAGTCATCAGATGAGATTAACTAACAAGCTTTCCCTTTCTTCTCTCCCTTTTCCTTCTCTGTACTTGCCTCACATAGTAAGTAGGGTTACGTATCGTCCCCAGTATTTGTTAACCTACTATTGGCATCATTTTTAGACAAATGGAATTCTAAACCTACACTTCTGACTTCTGCACAGACTGGACACAGGACCTGCCCCATCTTGTAAAATGTGTAATGCTCCACCGGGGGGGAGATCAAAGTGATTTACCACAAAGGATAGATGAAAAATTGAAGAAAATTGTGTTTGTCTTTACCCCTGTAAGTGGGAAACAAAATGTCCAATGACAACCCTGCCAGTTTTACTTGAACTTCCCTTGATGACCTTGGTAACTTTAAGCTGCAGTTTGTCCTCAGAACTGGAAAGGCAAATGCTAAGAGCTACACACTGAGCTCAGAAGCAGCCTACACTCTGTTCTTAAATGTGCATACTGGTTCACACAACGAACACGAGCAATTTGTTTAACCTTTCTGAAGCCATTTCCTTATCTACAAAATACAGTTTAGCTACTGTCTTACTGCATTTCTTCTGGGCTGTCACAAAGCTTTTAGGGAGCTTTGGTGGAAAACGCAAGGCAGCATTATGTTTATTTGTAACATTCTTTAAATTATTCATTCAAGCCCTGCACCACACATTTCATTCAGACATTTGCCAAACTTAAGGAACAATTAAAATATTTCCAGAATACATTTCCCATTCCAGGTTCAGTAACAGATCAAAAGAAAGGCTATTGTGTAAAATGCACATTGCCATTAGCAGAAATATTCTCATCATTGAATTAGATTAGCTTGAGCTACAGGGGGAAGTCAGCATGGACTCATATTGTAATAAGTAGACGCTCTTTCTTTGAGGGTTTGGTGCAACCAGCGAGAGAATAAGCTTCCTGGCTACCTGTAATGACACTACCTCCAAATAAAATGGTTAGTATTTGTTTTGCTTCCAATGAAGGGATGCTAGGTCTGTAGGATACAGCGGACACAGTTTTTTTGCAGAATTTAATGCTCACTGGCATTAATATGTTTTTCACTAATAGTTATGTAGGAAGTGCTTTCAAACATGTTCATTAGCAAATGCCCAACTAAAGCAGATTTGCAGTGTTTCTATGGAAATATAGCTACTAACTGCAATGAGATTGAGATAATTAAAAATTAAGCTATTAAATGATCATTACTGAAGTAAAATGGGTTAAAAAAATCAGGATAATCTAACAATGACTTAATTTATCAAAAAAGATATCCCCAAACGCTTCCCCTCATTTTTTAGCAAAGAAGTGTAATTATGTTATTTTTGTTTCATTCACAAATCTGCTGCAACAAATTGCAAAAAATCCTCAGTTTTTCACTTACTGCACACCTCTCTTTTGCACAGTCATTTGCACTCATGTTTTTAGCTCTTTCTACATGCAAATATTGAATTTTCCTGTGCAATCCCCTTATAACTTCTAGCTATTCAGAGCTGCCTGTAACCCATCAGAGGTAGGTATGCTTACAGAGATAATTAGTTGCAAAATTCTACCTGTTAGGGAACCTGCTTTAAATCTGGTTACAAAGATATTGCAAAGATATTTTCAGGCCAACTATTGAAAAGCAAAACATATTCATATATATCTAAAATTAGAAAGTCAGCTCAGCTCTTCCAATGAATCCAGTTCATCTTGTATAATCTTTGAAATACCAAACCTTACCATATTTAGGCAATTTGGTTTGTGACAGATTTCAGCACTAGCAGTCATCCATGAGATTAAAAGAAATAGTAGTACAGTACCTCTGTCTCTGACAACCGCAGCCTGAAAAGTGCCCAAATATGAAACAGCTTGATGAAAATAATGAAGATTTAATTCACTTTTTTGACTGTATTAATTTAGCGTTTCCTTTAATTGTTATGTAACATTCTGGGGGAGAGGAAGAGAAAGATGTTTAAACATAGTGATTGTGCCATCTAAATTGAACTGAAGCACCAAGCCTGTGCTGTGGAAGCCAGTGAGTGCAGCAGCCACCTACTGATACTCAACCTCAGATAAATTTATTTGAAAAAGTTTCTCATATTCTCCCACTATACTTGTTTATACTTGATCAGCAGCCAACCCCTTGGTTCTCCTTCTTTTCTTTCCTTTTTCTTGCTTTCATCTCCTTTTGCACTTCCATCTGCTCAGCACTTTCTGCCTTCCTACTGACCCCACATCTCCAACGCCATTTCCATCTCTATCCATTTTCTCTCCTTACCACAGGACAATAGCACAGCATTGCTGCAAAAGCCAATAGAAAGTTTAATATGTAGTTTCTGAGAGTAAAGTTTTTCTTTCTCTAGATGACAGCTACCTGATTCTGGAATTTTTATGTATTTAGAGACATATCACAATTAATATACCTTCTACCTTTACAAGTGATTCCACTGGAGCTTATAGCATTACCCATCAAAACTGTGCTAATAGCCCAACTCAGAATATAGCCTGTATTTTGCTTATTGAGGAGCCAGTAATATTCAGAATGCAAAAGTAGGTATGTTTTATCCAACCAAGGAGCATCACCTGTTGGTTTCTGCTCGTGGTTTTAGTTCCATTAAATAGAATTATTCAATTAAACAGCTCTGGAAAGTGCTAATACTGGAAAGGAAATACAGCTTCCTATACTAAATGGTTTTTGTTTTTTTTCAGCCAAAATCTAAAACTAAAATCAAATCAATCTGGATGGTGCAAATACAGAAGATTCATGAGTTCTTTTAAAGAGAATAATTGGGGCCGGGAGGTGAATTCCAAAGCTCTCCTGGAGAGTAATTGCAGCCCATTGACATACTGAGCATGTTTTGGCTGCATCAGAAATGTTAAATCTGTATTTGGCCATGAATAGAATGAAGTTTGTAGTTTACTGAATATTGTGGAGTTTCTGTTACAAAACAGAGCAGTAATAATTTTTCTAAGACAGCTGACATGTATGAGACGGAAAAGAAAAATGGTTTTACTTCCTTCCTAAGCTGGAGCCTGACAACAAGGGGGTTTTTCTCCCTTCGTTTTTTTTTCTGTTGAGAAGTTGCAGCTGTTTCGGCCTTTCTTATTGTGCTTATTTCCAGAGTGTGACTGGGAACACAGGCTGAAAGTACAGCTGTTGGGTGCAAAGTGAATCAGGTATTTCACAGTGGTTATTTGATTAGAAAACAGCACCCAGTCACACTGCTGTAGTTGGGGAATGAGATTTTCAGCTGGTGTAAAACAGCGTTACTCCTCTCAAGCCAAAGGAGCTATGCTGAGAATATGACTCACAACTGGAAAAGACACTTTCATCACCACCCAGTATTTTGGGAAATCATAGCTTGTCAAAAAAACCCAACAAAAAAACCTCATGATATATTGAGATAATAACTTCTACTTTTGCTCGGTTCCAAGGTGGATTTTTAATTTTTTAAAAAAGTTTTTTGTTTATTATCTGGAGCTTGGTGTTATTTCAGAGAGTGACTTTTTGAGTGATGGAGAAAAGAGCAAAGTTCTTCAGGAAGGGGAAATCTTTCTGATAGCTCAGGGAAAAGTGGGATGTGGGAAAGTTTCACAACGTTTATTCTGAAAAGCTCAGATTTGGTCTGGCTTTGACGTATGCAGAGGTTGGTTTTCAGCATAATGCTGTTTGGAAGTGAGAGGTGTCATTGCCTGTGCAGGGGGGTTGGAACTGTATGATCATTAAGGTCCCTTCCAACTCAAACCATTCTATGATTCTGTGATTCTGTGTACTCCTTGTGCTTGAGGCTGGCCTCACCCAAGTAAAGCCCAAATAAATGCACTGCTTGTTGGTGACCTTCCTGAGGAAGAGAGGGATAGAGAAATGTTCACTGTATGTTTTACAACTACTGCAGGCAACCACTCTCTTTAGATGCAATTTTGGCAGCAAAGCCTCTCATCCTTCTGACTATACCAGTGAAACCAGTGCACAGTGGGGCAGCACTGGGCTGCATGCAGAGGGAGGAGCTCCCCCGCGTGCCCTCTCATCTTCATTGGGCAGTAGGACCTCCATCCTGTTGCTCCTGGAGGTAAGGAAAGGGTCTTCACATGGATATGCATACACACTGAGATGCAATCAGCCACATGTTGGCTGCAGCCCTGTCCAATCTAGCTGGATGTGAGCCAGCTCTAGCTGAGAAGCCAAGCCTTAGCAAAACATGGTCACGCACTGTCATGTCTGAACAGATGCTGGACTGAAAATGGCTTAGGTCACGAGAACCAAAGCATGATGGCACTGATAGGCCTCGTCAGAGTTGAGCACATCACACAAGAAGCCACTCACCATCCTCCTCAGGGCCTCTCAGCACTTGTTAGACATGAAACAATACAGAAGAATAATAATAAGCCTCATTCTTGGGACCCATTATATCCCAGTATTTTTAATATATTTAACTCAGAAAGGATGTATGGGGTCAAAATAAAGGCTCAAGGAGCACAGTCTCCTGTCTCTGGCAGGGGCTAGGATGGATAAGGGAGAGTTATGAGGCAAGTAAAAGCATACAGTAATACTTCTCCCAACACTCTCTGGCTCCAGGCATTCAGAGGCTCAAAGATTCCATGAGCTGGAAATTGCACCTGTATCTGGTGTTTAATAGTTCTTGATGGACTTCTTTTCCATCAGTTTTACTTATTGTTTTTTGAAATTATTTGTTGTTTTGTCCACTACAGTACATTTTGACAACGACTTCCATAATTTCATTCTGCTTTGAATGATCAAGAACTTCTTTTGGCATTACCTTAACCTTCTGCCTTATCATTTCATTTGGTGCTCCCAGTTCTGTCTGATGAGGAATACAGACTTGGCTCGCATGGATCGATGGTCTGGGAAATGGTCACATGCTGAAGAGAAACCTTTCACATCCAAGTAGACAGATAGTCTACTTGATAGTCACACAGATTTCCCAGGAATACTTGTGATTAAAAACAAACACCACCACCAAACTTTAACACACACATCTCATTTCCCTGTAAAGAGAGAAATTAGCATGTGTCATTGCTGCTTTCATAGATTACATGCCAGGGAAGAAAATGGCATGCTACAGAAATTAGTACAGACAGAAATAATTACATCTGCTTTTTATTTGTAACTACAGTCAAGGCTTGCAAAAATTTGTCCCAGATTTCAGCAAGGAGAGAGCCAAGCCTTCAGCATTAGCCTCCTCTTGCAAACAGCAAAGTGGCAAGGCCTCGCCTCTCCAGGAATCAAGGCTCAAAGCCATGATGCCTAGAAGCAAAATGAGTTGATGCAGAGCAAGGAGCTCAAGAAACATGTGAACACAGACCTTAAACCTTACAGAGCCGGGGGGGGACACTACTGATGGGATGCCCTTGGAGTCATTGCAAAGGCTGTCCTCTGTGCTCACTGCTGTCATGCCTCTGTGGTGCAGAAATCCACCTGGCTTTTCAATACGGGCAGTCTGACCTAGGTAAAGCTAAATGCACACTATGCACACGTGCATTTGTAGGAATGCAAGCTGTAGTTGCAGTCTTTCCCACTTTTATCATTTGTAAACCAACAGGAAACTGTGGCAAACAATAAATAGTATTTTCATATCTTTGACAGTTTTATAATAACAGTTCTTTTTGTGGTAAATAATGTGTCTTGATGCTCCCAGAAAAACAAAACAAAACAAACAAAAAAACCCCCAACAAATATTGCATAATGTGAAATCCATATAGTCAAATTCAAATTAACAACTGGTGACAAATAACTGTTTTGAGAGCACACATGTTTTATTATTCACTCTGAGTAGAAAAGCTTACACCCTTCAGAGGAGATCCATTATACTCTCCTAGGATTAGAATGATATACAGCATTTAGAGAGCTACATATGTGCCCTTTGCAAGGCTACATTGCATATCCCAGGGCATTTGAGGCATTACACAATAAAGTTAACCCTGAGCCTATCTCTGTTGGATAATGGCCTACACCTGCCAGACATCTAGGGAAAAAATAACAATATAATACTTAGACGGGATTGCTTTTAGAAGGCCTCTCATTTTTGCAGAAGATATTTCAACATGCAGACAGTAACATTTGTAATTCAATCCTGCTGACTAGCAGAACTGAGCATCAGAATTATTTTCAAAAGAAGCTGTTGCATGCTGGTTTTTAACTCAAGTTATTACAGTCTTAATTTGCCATATTATGCATGAACAAATGTAGAGTCAAGTATTCTTACTTAACATTAATACGAGCTGATGAAAATTAAATAATTTTCAAATTAATTATTTTAATGTTCGTGGACCTAAGTGATCACTGACTTTCAGGATAAAAGATATATAAATTCATATATTCATGAATTAATTAACTGTTGGCTGTTATCTTAATGAAAGTACTTTTGAGCTATGCTGAAAGACCACATACTTTTTGTTTTTCTCTTAAATGGAGACACATAAATGCTGTGTGTGCTTTAGGGAGGATATCTGGGGTTGTCATTACTAATAATTAATGTGATTCTCAGAAAGGTAATTTCTAAGAACATCAGAAGAGTCACATGGCTTTAAATGAAGGGTCCATGTAGTTCAGTGCTCTGTCTCCAGCAGTGGTGACTCGTGGATGTCTAGAGGCTGAGGAAACATACATAATACCTTCTGCTTCAAGCCTCCAACTATTTTCTATCCTGGGGATTTCCTGAGCTATTGGGTTTTGTCTGTTTAGCTCTTCCCAAGTACATGTGGAGATTCCCTTTGAATGTGTATTCCTCTTGCATTCACATCCTTTGGCAAGGAGTCCCATAGGTCATCATATATTGCTAGGAAGTCTTACTCTTTTGTTTGCTTTAAGCCTGACTCACTTTTGTCTTTTGATGGTGTTCAGTACTTTTTTTAGAAGAGAGTAAATGGTTAGTCTCTAAGTTCTCATGATTCTGTATGTCTTTTTCATAGTGTTTCCACACATACCCTACTCAGTCATTGTTCATTATAGCCTTTCAATCATCTTTGTTACCCTTCTCTGAACCTTCTCCCATTTTAACATACTCTTTCTGTCATGAGGCAACCAGAACTTCACAGAAGTTCACAGAAGTTCAAGCAAGCCCTGACTTTGTATGACATCAGGATGTTTTCCCATTTGTTCTCTTCATATTTTTCTAATAATTCCTAAGGTGTTTTTTTGGTGTTGTTTTTGACTGCTGCTGAGCAGTGAGATGATGTTTTCATGACACGATCTATCATATAAAGCTTTAAATTCATCTTCTTTGTTGTCTTTCACCTGCCATTTTATTGCCTTGGCATACTGTCATGTGAAGTCCTTCTGTCATCCTTCATAGTCTGTCCTCGTCCCCTTGGATACCTCCAGATCATCAGAAAACTTTTGTCACTTAACTGCTCAACCACTTTTCTCACTAATTTATGAGTAAGTTGAATAATGTGGATCTCAGCACAGACACCTTGCAGAACATCTCTGGTGACTTCTCACTATTGCAAGGACTGACCATTTACTGCTAACATCTGTTTGATCTCTTCAGTTTATTATCTATTTGTGTAAGACCTACCCTCTATCCTGAGTGCAGACACATAGTTATACTTCCATTTCTTTTATGTTATTAAATTAATGATTAAAATGTAAAGAAAACCCAACACCACCACCCCCCCAAAAAAAACCCAAAACCAAACCAGTACTTTATAATTTTGTAAAGAGAAATCCTTGTATATTATTGAACCATTTCCATGGTAGAAGTAGCCTCTGTGTGGTGGTGTTTCTATGGTAGATTAAAGCCACACTATATGCATACCAGCCCAGTCCTAAGCAATAAAAATCAGAGGTTTCTGAGAACAGCACTGGAGTCATAAGTAGCTTCTTCCTGCTATAGAAGCTGTCTTCAAACTGCCTTTTTCTTCAGGATTATGTTGGATAAGATAGAATTTCAGGGAGTGGGCTGATGCGTGCAAAAAACCACACAGTTCTATAGACCAAAAAGAGCATTTTTGCATCTAGGATCTGTTACAGCAGCATTGTAGGCTCATAGATTAGTTCTAAGAAAACTCCAAATTTTTATTCCAAAGTCCCAAATGAGTTAGGAAATGCAGCTTGAGCTCCCTGTATGTCATGAGGTCAAAGTCCATTTACCTGGGCTTTAAGCAAGTGATTTGACTCAGTAAAATAAAGGTCAGTGTTTAAAGTACCAAAAAAAATTTCTGGGATTGTAGAGATGGGATCCAAATTTTCATGTATTTCTCTGAGATTGCACCACAGATGTGTTCAAAGGGTTAACATTGTGGCTCAATCAGAAAGAATGCTTGGCAATAAGAGGTAGCCTGGATTAATGATAGAAAAGAATTCTTAGCATTTTATAGCAGTGGGTATTCGAGATGAGACATGGCTAATGATCAACTAAAAAGGTATTTGCAGCTGTGGTGCTACCTCTCCACATAATGCCAACATTAATCAAGTTTTTTTCATGCAGCCTGGCAGTCCATTCTATTTTTCATTGTCCTGAATATAAAAACAGAGCTCATGCCCTAATAACACGGAGTCAGACACCATACTTCTGTGTCACTGAAAATGATCAGACCTTATTGATTTCTAAAAGCTGCACTTTCTGTACTGTGAAACAAACCCATAGCAAAGTCTTTAACAAAGCCAGTTTCATTTTAAAGGAAAAAGAGGCCTCTTGCAACTCCAAACTGTAAATACCTCTGGGATATGAAGCACTTATTGCCATTAATTAACTGCTCATATATTTTATTTAAGTTTTGAATTACAATAAAACATCAGCTGTAATTACAGCATCTCTAAGTCTGGTTTTGGAGTCAGCCATCTTGTTGAAAGACCTTGGCAGTGCGAAAAGCCAGTGAAATCATGTAAGTCAATGTCCTAGCTGTTCTGATGCTGTTTTCAGAGTCAGAAGAAAAGCTTCATTATAGTGAAAAATTAAACATTTGACATACAAGTTATTTCCAGAATGCCTTCAATCTTTTTAAAGAATGAATCCCATTGAAATTCAGCTTCTCAGTAAATGTTGATTACCTAAATTCCTTAAGTAAACTACACGTGATGCAGCTTTTGAAACACGAACATGATCTTCCCTCATGTAAACAATCCTCTGCCTGTGTTGCCTGATGCTATCAGTTTGGGTGCACATCCCTCTGGGTTGCAGGCCCAAGCCTATAAAATCTTGCTATCAAATATCCACCCCAATCTGCAGATGCTTTATGCCTGTGCTTAACAACCATGACTTATCCCATTAAAGTCAACAAAGTACAGTAGTAAAGTTAAGCGTGTGTTTGCAGGAATAGGCCTAAATTCTCAGAAGTATTTAGGTAACTCAAGATGCAGAGAGATGACTAGTGGGGGAATTTCATACTGTGTGACTAATCTCCCTAAGATCTCCTAAAATCAATAGAGAGAGAGAGGGCTCTTGCAGAGGGTCTTCAGGATAACTAAATTAGGCTCCTGTTTTGGAACATCTTCTAGAGAAGCCTCCACCTCTCCCTGTCATAAAGAGGTGCTTTAAGTGCTCTGTCCTGGACACTCAGCTCCCTCAGAAATCACCAGGAGCCAGGTCTCAAGATGGCCAACCATGTCTTGCAAAGAGCCTGTCTGTAGCAGCAGCCACCCGGCCAGCTCTGGGGATCAAGGTCCATGTGCCTGTAGCTCCTCAAAGCTGCTCGCAGCACAACCTCCGCCTGCTGTAGCTTTGCACTCTGATGGCCCCACCTGCTTCTACACCACATATTGTTGACACAGGGTAAAGTTTACTTTTCAAACTGAAGGACCAAAGTGAAAATAAATCGAAATATCTTTGACTTTTGAAGGCTTAGAGTTATAAGATTATTTTCAATGGATGTTGTAGATAAAATTCTTCTTTCTTAAATGTACAGGGCTGAATAAATGACCCATCTTCATTTTTTATAGCTGATTTATAAATACCTGAAATTAAAGGACTAAAAACACACAACGACTCCTTCATATTTTGATAAATATGATGCATTTTTAAGATCCTCCCAACAGCAATGATTTTGCTGTGTTAAATAAAGCAGATTTTATAGGACTTTAATCAGATCATGATGGAACATTATGCAAAATATTATGCAATGTAACGTAAAGTAATTAATGCAAGCAGAGAAGTGCTAGGAACATGAGACTGCTGAGCAGCATGCATTTGTGTCACACACTGTCTGCTGATATTTCCAATTTCTTTCCTTCCTAGATAGTGGTTTCCCGTTCAGAACCCACATCTCCACATGTCAGCTTTCAGCTAGACTCCCACCCTGTCTCTCCCCAAGTTGTTGTCGAGAATTCATTAGCAGATGATGGCTATACCCTGGTAGTGACAGGTAAAAAGGTGAGTGGTTCATAACCTAATCCTTCTGTTCACTGCATAAACCTGCCATCAGAGCAGCAACTTTCAGTAAGAGCAGCTATTCACACTGCGGCTTTATGCTCTGCATCCTCCCAGCCTTGTCATTCCCTTGGGAACACTTGACGGGCAAGTTTCCTCCAAGATTATTTTTTTTTCTGTACTCAACAAACCAACAGCCTAATATTGAGAAATGTTTAAATAATGTAAGAGCTGCGACATAAACAGACAAAAGCCAGGAAATGCAAATTTTAAGGCTGAAACCCTGTCCTCAATTCAAGTGCTTGCAAAGAAAGAACACACAATGGCTTCAGAGAAGAATGGTGCTCACAGTTTCCTGGCTTTTGATGGTTTGTGTCATAACATTATAACTTTTTCAGGAGGAGTGGGTGCAAGAATTATGTGGGTGTGTTTAAAATTGGAAGTCAGTGTTCTCAGTAAGTTTTGAAGCCTGCTTTAGCATGTAGTCTACAAATGGTTAATAAAAGATGAAGAGCTGTCATAAATATGCTATTGTCATAAGTAGACACGCATTGTAGACTGGCTTTAAAACATCAGCAGATAATATTACAGATAATCCTAAACCAGAACCGTAAGCAATAATTTGACCCCTTGAGTTCTAAAAGAATTTGCAGAAATACATCAGCCATTAGTAAAGATTGTTATTAATCATTTACTAGAAATGAATGAGATATTTATAAGAGTAATCTCAAGAAAATTTCCAAAATAAGGTAAAGGAAGATACTAAAGTGTAGAGAAGTATGATGTACTTATGTAGTAATTTAATTATTTACTTATGTTAATATTTTAACTAAAACAAATTTGTACATATTTAGAGTTGCTATTATAATAACTATTTTGGTATTTTAAATAACAAAAATTTCAATTAATAATCTAGGTATAGTATAGGGTTTTTGGTGGTAGCTGTTGAACAGCAAGTACATGGGCAGTCAAATGCTGTATGTCACAGCTTTTAATGCAGCCTCACCAAAGTTGCAGTTGCCATCATGCCTACTTTTTTATATGTATGAACTAAGGCATACTGACATACACTGGTTTTTCCAAGAACTAGTGCAGAACTGGGAGGAGCACACTCCTGTTTTCTTTTTCCATCAGCTAAAAATGCTATCTTGCTGTAAACACCAGATGCTGGTAGTAACTGTATATAACATTAAGATGCCTTTAGGGTTTCTCCCAAGCGAATTTAAAATCATGTCAGTTAAATTACTTATAAGATACTATAATTACTGAGCTAAAGAGAAGTCGAACTGCAGCTTGCACATCTGAAATCTGAGTAGCACCACGGTGCACTGCATAAATAGAGACTCTCCTTGCCGCTTAGTGTATGTATTAAAAGGATCTGTGCATCGTGTCTTTCCACTGACAGATAACGAAGATCCCGCTGCAGGGACCAGGCTGCCATCACTTCAGGTCCTGCAGCCAGTGCCTGCAGGCGCCTGCCTTCATGCAGTGTGGCTGGTGCAGCCAGCAGTGCCTCAGGTTGCCCCAGTGCCCCGGCGGCACCTGGACCCAGAAGATCTGCTTGCCCAAGGTTTATGAGGTAAAACAGTGCATTTCTCATATCTATGTCTGAGGAAAGGACACGGTTTGTACTCTGCAGACATTTTCTGTGTGTTTTTATGCAACCTTAATCAATTAAGTGTCTGCTCTTCTTGGCTTCCCCTTGACCTCGGTGTCCGTAGAGCCTCTGGCTGGATGCAGGTACTCTCCCTGAACACTGCAGGCTCCAGGGCTCTCGGACTGGTCTGTCTGATCATCCTGGCTTGCCACAGGAGAGCCTCAACCCTGCAAAGCACTCATGGTGGGGAAACAGCTTGGTCTGAGGCAGCCTGGCAGAGATCTGATGGGAAAGACCCATCACAAAAAGGGGCACTCTTCCCCTCAGTTGCCTTTCAAAGAGGGGAGGTGGAGGAGAGCTCTTCCCACCCACAGCTGCCATGGCCTGACCCACCACAGCAAGGCCTCCAGGCCCCACTCGTTATCCATCCCTGCGCTGGCTCCAGCACTGGGGGATAGGGTGGTGTGACAGAGCTGTCAACCAAAGCACCACCCTGCAGGGATGGTTTTTCCAAACATCTCTCCCGGGCTCCTTGTTCCCATGGGTCCACTTGCCACCAAGGGGGATGAGCCTGTAGCTGCACCCCTCCCTGGGAAAGAGGACAGCCAGAGGCAGCTGCCAGCAGGCCCAAGCCCATCAAGGGTGTGCCAGAACAAAGCGGCACGGAGGAGCAGAGCCGCCCTGGCGCGCTCCTGCTTCCGTTTAGCTACGGTTTGGGCAGGATCCGCGCTGGCCCCGGTACCTGTAACCGAATCGTCCTGTGTGAAGGGTGACAGGGCTGGGAAGGCAGAGGTTTACATGGCTTATGGAAAACTGGGGGAAATACAAGCATAAAAGCATTTCTGGTAGCATTTATGCAAATTTACTTTTCTTAGTGCATTTAAACTACACCATGTAGGTAAAAATACTTTTTCCTTTATGGGCATGCAGCTTTTACATTGAGATGAAACTTTGCCGTGTTAAACTCTATGAGAGAAAGGGAGACAAAAGCTTTTCTTTCTTTCTTTCTTTCTTTCTTTCTTTCTTTCTTTCTTTCTTTCTTTCTTTCTTTCTTTCTTTCTTTCTTTCTTTCTTTCTTTCTTTCTTTCTTTCTTTCTTTCTTTCTTTCTTTCTTTCTTTCTTTCTTTCTTTCTTTCTTTCTTTCTTTCTTTCTTTCTTTCTTTCTTTCTTTCTTTCTTTCTTTCTTTCTTTCTTTCTTTCTTTCTTCCTTCCTTCCTTCCTTCCTTCCTTCCTTCCTTCCTTCCTTCCTTCCTTCCTTCCTTCCTTCCTTCCTTCCTTCCTTCCTTCCTTCCTTCCTTCCTTCCTTCCTTCCTTCCTTCCTTCCTTCCTTCCTTCCTTCCTTCCTTCCTTCCTTCCTTCCTTCCTTCCTTATTATTTCATGTACAGCAACTTTTTAAAGAGTAAACAGGCAAATGTGCTAATGAGTTAGAAACACAGGTTTACAGGTTATTTTTTTCTTTTTCCATGTTCACCTTTCAGGTACAAAATTTAGGCCTAATGCAGGTAAAGTTCAATGAACAAACGAAGAAGTAATATCGTGTGAGGGGGTTTGCCTTGCCCTCTGTGGTCTATGTTACCTTTGGGCAAAGGAGATGTAAAAATGTTGCTAGTGCAGAATGCAAGTAGTTTGCTTTCACTTTATACAAGAACACATTTATTTCAAAAAAAAGCTGTGTTAGATTATCAAATAGTCCTTTCTGGCCTGTATTTGTATGAGTCTGTGAATCATTAATTCAAAGGGATATACTGACAATGAGTCCTGATACATTTTTATGTACCTCTGCAGGACCAAGCTACCCCACCTATCTGGCACAGCTTGTTTAGTGTTTCCTAGAACTCAAGCACAAGATGCATCCCTTAATATTTTTTCTTGGCAAAACTTTCCAGCAATGGCTGTATATTGCAGTGCCTCCAAAAAGATTTCTAAGGCTCTGAACAGCTTAGTTTCTGATTTTAAGAAGCGCTGAGCTTGTATAGCCCTCTTTAACTGCAATTGTGAATGTGTTCACTCAGCAGTTTAAAGTGCCTGGAGCCCATGCAGAGGTGCTTAGACAGAGAGGTGTGTCCCCAAGGCCACTTTTGCCATCCCTGTGAAGTTGCAAGGAGGACTCGTTCAGGTGAACATGCCTTGGATATGGTGCAGTAGGAGCAGGTGTAGGGCTGACCAAGTGCTCCCCTTCCACACATGGCTCAGCCCTGCCTGCTCAGCAAAAGCCCAGTCTATCCCTGTAATGAATATGGATCTGTGGCACCGATGGATCTTAAAGTGAATCTCAAATTACAGCGTGTCCATGTTGGTAGAAGTTACTTCTAGAAGGCTTGTAAGGAATAAAAATGCAGCTGAGTACTTAAATCCCTTTGGATTGCTAGCTGTTAAGACAGATTTCATGCTCTACTGGACCATGACATTTAACATTATTACTGAAAAAAATATAGAACAGATTATTCATCATCTTCTGATCTGTCTTTAAACCCATATGCATAAAATATGAGAAACAAGCTTGTTTTGTTCCTAACAAACAGAGGATGACCTGCTTTGCATAGTATCTGAAATTCAGTCTGAACCCCCCACTAATATTTTGCAGCTTTCAGAGGGACATATTGCTTGAGGTATGTCATATGATCACTTTAACCTGAGGGGAACACAGAGCTTCTCTGCAGACCTGGTCCAATGGACATTAGCAAAGTCTCCAACAAAGTTTTCCCAGGTTATTACACTGAGTGGTGTGCAATGGAAAAAAAAAAAAAAAAAGAGGTATTCCCCTCAGGAAGAATGGCAGAGAAGAAATCCAGCATTTTCCCGTGGAGTCCTGCAGATCTTTTGTCTCTCTGCCCTGCTTTAAGCACTTTTCCTAAGAGCTGTGGGTGGTGGGGAACAGCCCTGCAGCTCAGGCTGCAGCCCAGAGCTCCAGCTCTGCTGGGCATCCCCCCTGCTACAGACAGGGAGCAGGACTGGTGCCAGGACACGTCCCCACCCCGCACCTCGGCACCCAACCCACTCCCACCCACCGCCTCTGCAGACAACGAGGCGTGTTTCCTCAGCCTGGACTGGCCTTGCCAGAGGGAAGCTCAGGGACTCAACTCAGGAGTCTTTTCTGAGATCACTTGTGCTGGAACAAATTGCAGGCTTCCATGTGTGGCGTTCAGGTCACGCTGAAAGGTGAACAGCGTAAAAGAAGAAATAAATTGGTGTCCTTTTTGATTCTTTATTGTGGTTAAAAACCTGACATGGTTTTTTGTTGCTTTTAAAGTGAGTCATTTTAGCTGCCCTTTGTCTCAGACATACCAAGAACATCAGGCTTTCTGCTGCCTATTTAGGTTGGAGGTTTTGCTGGAAATTTCACATGTGGCCTGTACATGTTCCTGCCTCTTAATTAAAATGAGTGGGCTGTTGAAACTTTAATAAATAGATACTTTCTTCCAACAATTTATAAAGTATGTGAGTGGATATTAGCATAATGGTTGTCAACATAAACAAAAGAAAAATATTATACTTAATTTTTTTCCACAAAGAAAAGTCAACTTTATGTCCTTTAATTCAAAAATCCAGAGAGCAGCAGGGAGAAGCAGAACATCAGGCATTGCAGCAGGACTTGCTCCATCTTACCAATGGAGTATCCTTTCTGTAGAGAACTTCTGAATCCTAAATTTCACAGCATTTTATAACTGATTTGGATTTTGCTTACTTTCTGTTACTACCCGACCAATGTAAGCACAGAGAAGATGCTTACATATGCCTCAGTTCAAAATGCAGGAGGTTCACTATTCATTCGTGTCAACTCTCCCAACAAAAACTCTGAAAAGCTACATTTGACTTCCAGTGGTTTCATTGCAATACAACAAGTGAAATAAAAATAAATTCCCACAGAACACTGGGGAAAATTCTGCAGAGCTTAAATAAAAAAGTGTAAGATTTGGTTTATTTTTTTCCTATCTATTTAGAAGTCTTGTCTTGTAAATTTGCTGGCAGGATGTAGTAAATACATTCATTCTCCTTCAATTAAGGCACATGGGCTGCTATCAAAAGTCTCTCTTGGCAGATCACTCAAAACTAGTTAAGTGCCTTTGGTTTTTATTCCGTATGGCTGTGTGGAGCCTGATTTTAACACCCTTATTTTGCAAACTTATGGATTACATTTCAGAGTCTTCAAATGCCACACGTCAATGCATTGTTGTATAAAACATGAGACATCCTGTACCCCCACAGAGCAACTTCAGTTTCTGCTAGCTTTTTGTTACTCCAAAAATAGATAGTGGGATGAGATATTAAGTAGAGTGGAAAACAAGGATCTGAAGTCAGTCCAGATTTTGAAAGAAATAAAAAAATAATAAAAAAATAGGGGAAAGTTAAATTTGGGAATAGCACAGACTCCATGGTGTACAGTAGTGCTCCACACTCTTAGCAGCAGTGTTGTGTGCTGGGGAGCTGTGAGTGCATCACTCCTTTTTTGTGGGATTTGTGTAAAAGCAATGTACCTACATAGGTTCCCTCTTCTTTGCTCATTGAGAGCTGACTCAAAGCTCAGTAAAACAGGGAAGATTCCTACGGGCCTCAGTGCATTTTAGATCAGACTCTTTGTCTGGTTGTTAATGGGGGCAGTAAATTTCTCCATATAGAATATATAGTATAATTCTTTTGAAGTATTCTTCAGCTGCCTTTCTATCTACAATAGTTCATTTGTGAGAGTCTTGAAGTATAGCTACATGAGAGTTGAAAAGAAATGTGCTGTCTTACTGGATTTCCAGATGAAATAATAGCCAAGTATCTCTCAAACACTTGCCTTTCAGCTTGAAAATGAAGTCGGATTCTTTGAAAGGCACAGCTGTATTGCATTTTAGGGGCAAAATTGCTATCACTAAAGCATTAAGTCTAAGACATTTAAGCACTATGACCATAAGTATAAATTCAGTCTTTCATTCTCTGTTTGTTCAGTGGTAGTGGTATGTTTGCAAAATTACACAGTATTGTTAAAAGTCCCCATAAACCCTGAACGAATATCTTTTTTATTTTTTTGGTTTTTACTGGCAGTACTGACCAGTACTTTTTCTGAGTTTTGTAAGACTTCTATAGTGTTCCTACCTTTTTCCCACCATTGTTATATTTTACAGGACAATTTACAATATACAGAAAAAAAAAAAAAAAAAAGCATTTCCTTTGTAGATTGTCTCTGTGTGTTTCTGAGAGGTAGTTTATTTTTAACTCGGAATTAGAGGTGACCAAATGTAAAAGATTTAAGGGAAGAATAGCAGAAGTCATGTTAACTTTATCACAGCCAATGCAATATCGGATTTTGGTGTCTTTGAAGCTACTTTGCTCTGAACCTGACTTTCATCAAGCTAACAAAAAATTGTCATTTTG
Organism: Chaetura pelagica; assembly: GCF_000747805.2. Lineage (NCBI taxonomy): Eukaryota > Metazoa > Chordata > Aves > Apodiformes > Apodidae > Chaetura > Chaetura pelagica. Next base: position 2,023,273 of record NW_009954407.1, read on the forward strand.
GGGCTCTTTTGTGTTCAGCATTCAGCTTCTAACAAAATAAGTACATTGTATGTTTAACATGCCAGAAATAAGATGTGAAAGACAAGAACGGCAGGATTTAAGAGACTATTACAATGCACAGCTTGTTCAGTGCCCCTAAACACTATCCTTCAAAGCTTTCTAGTATAGGTTTTGTTATTTATTGCTACTGTCAGAGAAGGCTCATAATGTGACAAATGGAAGGTGAAGAACAATTAAGATGAATGGTTGGACATGGTCTGCCAGAAGAAATGCTTTTCTAAAATTATTCCTTTGCACATTCTTTAACTCCATTTGAACTTCAAGAAAACCTGATGTAACTAACACAATATTTTTTTAACAGATTATCCCAAACAGTGCTCCCTTAGAAGGCAGGACAAAACTGACACTGTGTGGATGGGACTTTGGATTCAGCAAAAATAATAGATTTGAATTTAAAAATACAGTAGTCCATATTGGAGGACAAATTTGTGCCCTGGAAGCAAAATCCAGCAACAAAAACAAGTAAGAAACCTAAAATATTAATTTCCTTTTATACCCGATGTTCTCTGTGTGATACGGATTTTTTTATGATATAAACATTCAGTCTGTAAGTGTCATCTCCAATTCTGAAATTTATATCAGGAAACAATCCTTTGGTTTATAAGCTCCCCAAGAAAAAAGTGCTTGAAATGGACATCAAATAAATCTAGTTAATGCCGATAGTTCCGGCAGCAGCTTTTTCTGGTTTGCCTGCAAAATGCTGTTCAACATCTGTGGGAGCTAGCAAGAACAAAACTATTCAAATGTTTGAAAAGGGGGCAGGGCCTTTTGGGGGGATCCTGCTGGGCTCAGTTATGTCACACCTCTGTCTTCCTGCTCTGTGAAGCTGCTGGAGAGAAATGTGAGAAGATGCAGGTATTTTGTCATGCAGGGGCTTATGTCTCTCAGCTGCAACTCTCCTCCCCCTCTGCAGAAATAAGTATTTGAGGCAGTGGGAAAATTGCTTAAGTTTAAGACAGAGGTTATTCTGGTTGATATCTTGAAGAAATAGGATGTTCAATGAGTATCCTTTCTCAGTTCAAAGCATTTGACTATCTACAAACAAAGCAATGTGCAAATTGTGCCTTGGCTTTGCTATTCATGTATACAGTAACAAAAAGGTCTCATCTTCCAGAAGTACTGAGCACTCTCCTAACTGTTACTGTCAACAGTTTTAATGCAAACAAAATTATTTAAGGAGACAACATAATATATTAGACCACGTAAATGAAATGTACTACATTTACATATGCTGCCACAAAAGTTCAAGTTTAATTTTTTGTAATATTTAACTATTTAATATTTAATGTAGAACAAACTTGTGTATGTGATGCATTTTTTATAAACCTGTTGTCTACCAAAATTTGTCATGAAAGGAAAATACCAAAAAACAACTCAGCCATTGAGTGGGAGGTATTTGTTTTCTCTAGCATGCTTCTTTTATTTTTCTGAAATTTATTTGGTATTCTGAAATTGTTTTCTCTGGCCAAGTATAAACACCACAGTGTTTGTATGTAGTATTGAAAAAGGCAACCATAATTCTGAAAATGTCCCTGACATGCATAGATCAGTGTTTTGTTTAGTATGGATCCTTCATTATTACAATTTTGATGTGGCTGATTGTAATACAAAAAATCAAGCCAGAAAAAAACTGTAATCCCATCTTTTTCCTTATTTTCCAAAGGCTGGAATGCACAGTTCCTGCTGCAAAAAATCCACTTTTTAACATATCCAGTAGTGTTTCTGTTGGACATGACAAAACAGTATTCAATACATTTTCATACGTGGTAAGTACTATGATTAAAACTTTGTTGTCAAAATTAGCTTCAATATTAATTGGAAGGAGACTTTTCATTAATCCAATCCAGTGTGGTAATTCTATATTCCTGTTTGCTTTATTATTACTTCATGGAAATGCTAAGAATGTTTTAAGATTCTTTCTTTTCACATTTTGAAAATAATGTAACAATCCACTGTTTTTATTTTTACCCCCCTCCCCTCAGAATCCTGTAATAACAAGTATCTCTCCCACCTATGGCCCCAAATCTGGAGGAACATTGCTAACTGTAGCTGGAAAATACCTTAACAGTGGGAAATCCAGAAGGATCTTTGTTGGTGAGAAACCATGCACCTTAAAAAGGTAATGTACTTATTATAAAGTGATGCCTTTAATATTGAAATGGCTTGACTAAAATGTCTTGGGGTAAAAAAAGACACAAACGTTCATTGCTCTCCTCTGCTCATGTTATGGATCAGAGAATTGATACTGAAAGAACCATTCTGTTCTGGATTACATCCTGAGTTTAGCATGCCTGAAAGATTCCTAGACTACAGATCCCTAGAAGATATGTTTATTCTGTAAGGCCTTCATTAACCTCATTAAAAGGTTACATAGAGAAGTAGCAAGTCAGCTTCTAATGGACTAGAAACTGTCCCTTTCCCTTCATTTTTGTCACCCCAATTCCCATACACTCAGCCCTCTGGTATTAGCAAGAGCTACTGTCCATGCAGCAGCTCCCAGTGAGCATCCAGTGTGTGCAGGTTACCATTTCCTACTGGATGTTTTTTGGTGGAAACCTGACCAGGGTCTGAGATTGTATCCTGTGCAGAGGAGCAGCTATTTATGTGCTACTATTAGTGAACAGCCTCCGAACCAGAGGCAGCATCAGTTTGGGACTTTTCCTGGTGTATATAAAGTTGTTTAGAGGATTAAGCCAGAATTTCTCTTGGCTCTGTACTGAATCCAGTAGGAGCTTAGTCAAGAATCTTTGATGTGCTCTGTGTAGAAATGCCTTCAATCCCAGCTGAATATAAAAAACAAATAGCAAGCACAGATTTTCTGCTGTGGGCAGACAAGGCTTCTCAATTTGGTAGCCATTCTGCTTGCTTGGTTAGGTAGGTACAGCAGGGTGGCTCCCACTGGCGGGGACTGAATTGTCACCTCTGTGGCCAAACCTAGAATCTGGTCCACTGTATGCCAGGAGCAGGATGCCCAGCAATTCCTCTAAATTTTGAGTCTCTCGTAATGATTATGAAGAGTCATAGTGCTGAAGCATCACACTTGTGGAGAACATGAAGCAATAGCCTATTAGTTAACGTCAGACTCAAAGTCAGGAGAGCTAAATTTTATTATTTGCTGCTGAATAATTTATTGTATGCTTTTGATCAAATTAGCTGAGTCTGACTAAATCAAGAAAGGGATTTAGGTTTTCAAGTCTGGTGTTCAATCACTACCAAGATCTTCAACACTTCTGTTCGGTAGCTTCTTAATAATTTAGGGTGGCATTTATTGGTGTCTTCATCTCAGCTGCTCAACTAATGGACAAATATGAAAAACTGTTGAGGATGATTAATCTGAACCATTTGAGACATGTACTGTGGGGGTGAGATGACAGCCACCTCAGAGGCAGACATCTGGTTTGGTCAGGTGGACCTCTAGGTATCAAACCATAGCTGGGGCTTATCCAGTAAGCATCTCCAGCTTCCCTCTTCCTCACCAGCCAAATTGTCTGGAGACTTCTACACAGGTCTTAGCCAGTTTCTTAGGGCAGGTACCCTCTACCCAAACTGGCAACTTTCCCTAATTCTGAGGGCAGCTAGATCAAGAGTTTATTTTTCCTTTAGAAGACAGTTAAAAGCTTCCAGATACTTGGGAATGAATCACTAACTCCTACAGCACACATTCCACCTTTCTGGAAAGCTTCAGAAGTCACATTAATTGTCCTTTTTGTCTAATTTGGAGGCAATCTCTCATATCCTTTAAGAATCATAGACTCATAGAATTAAGGTTGGAAGGGACCTTAAAGATCATCAGGTTCCAATCTCCCTGCTGTGAGCAGGGACACCTCACACTAGACCAGGCTGCACAAGCCTCATCCAACCTGGCCTTGAACACCTCCAGAGAGGGGGCTTCCACAACCTCCCTGGGCAACCTATTCCAGTGCCTTAATGGGAATGGCCTCACTTGGAGGGCTCTTGCATGTGATTTGGCCCAATTTACTGAAACCAGTCAGTAGAGTTACATTTTCTTCTCCAGTCAGTTGTTACCCTGTCTCTGATGTGTCCTGCTCCCTGAGCCCACGCTTAGGTGCTTCGAGCTTCAGGATCCTTCACCCCTCTGCTGCCTGCTCACCCATGGAGCTCAGTGAAGGAGGAGGACTTCCAGGGCCATGCATGAGAGAGCAAGGGAAAGGAGAATATCCCAGAGACTCTGCTACTGTGCTGAATTCAGCAAGCTCTTCCTGAATTCTTACCTTCTCTTCCTTTCTCCTTGCCCTCTGTGCGCCCCTCAGCAGCACTTGGAGTTATCAGGTGCCCCTAGGGCAGGACATCTCTAACATGCTGGTACCTCCCTCACCAGCACCTTTTCTTGGGGTTTTTAACACAGGGTAGATCTTGTGGACTTGAAAAAGAAAGACATTATCCCTAGGTTACAGCAGAACCAATTGTTCTTAAACTGGGAGCACACGCTCATTTTCTAGGCTGGAAGCTGCCTTTGCAGGGTGCAGAGGCTCATGTGGCTGTTGCCAGAACTGGGGAAACACCTCCCACCTGGCAAGGTGCAAGGCTACGAAGTTAAGATGAAACTTGAGCCTATGCAGTAGTGTTGCTGTTTCTACCTCATGCCGTACTTACTTGTTGCAAATTATCATCCAGTGTGGGAATCAATGACATTTTTTTACAAGTGGATCTTTAGGCAGGGTTGGGACTCACTAAAGTACAGTCTTTTCAACTGAGTTAAGTTTTCTAATGGTGACAAGCAAGGCCTTATCTGTTCTTCCAGTGTATCAGCAAGCACTGTGGAGTGCTACACTCCACCACAACCAATCCCCCAGGAATGTCGTGTGAGGGTGGGAATCGATGAAGCTGTCCGAGATGCAAGCAGTCATTTCATGTACAGAGAAGACCCTGTTGTTTTCAAAATTCATCCAGCCAAATCTTTTCTTAGGTGAGTAAAAGTTTCTTACAGAAATAAGAAAAGTAATGAATGAAAGAAGAATGACTATGCTTAGCAATCTATCAAAAGAAATTGCATTTTTATCTCCATCTGCCATGCCAATTGCTTCAATTATGGCACAGTTGCAGAGGGCAGATCATTTCCTCACAGAGGTGAAGGAGAAGGGGGCAGGGTGCCTCTTTTCTTTATGTGATTTAACTCCTACCAGCTTCTGAACGTACCTGTAATGCCCTGCTGGGATGCCTACTGTACAGCTAAGTGTGTCTCCTGTGTCTGGACATTACACTGATTTGTGAGGAAAATCATTTAATGTGACAAGTCACCAGTACTCAGGAGAGCAAATGGATTTTAAAATAGTCTAAATCCGGCCCTACATAAATATTATGAATATATATGTATGGTAGCATGTGTGTGTTTTTATGTGACGTATTTATGATCTCAGTAGCTCTAATCCAAACCATCTGCCTTTGCCAAAAAATTGTCAGTGGTAAAAAAGACACCTTTTTCATCACCCCTGTACAAGTATACACCCTCCTTTGAAATGTACACATTTATGTTAATATCCTGGCATAACACAATTTTAAAAATTATTTTTCTTTTCTTGTATTTGATTATTTGTTATAGCAAGTGTAAAATTTGTCTCCTAGCACTGCTCAGAGCTATATATTTGTATTCACCTCATATATCCCTAATTCTGGTTTTCTGTTGTCATTCACTCTAAAACATAATTTGTAATTAAGATTGTCATAGCAGATGTAGCATTATCCTACTCATTTTTTTATTATTTTTTTATTTATTTTTTTTTAATTTTTCCCTAGTGGTGGAAGTACAATCACAGCTCAGGGAATCTACTTGAACTCAGTGTGCTTTCCTCAGATGGTGATAACGGTACCCAAACTGGGAATGAACTTCTCTGTGGTGAGTCAGTCTTGGAGAAGACAATCTGTTATCTCGTCATCTTTGTGTGGTGAATGGCACTGAATTTTCAGTCAAAATACTTTGATTTTTGCCTTGAAACGTCAGGGCTTCCACCAACATTTTGAAGTTTTCTGCACAGACTGTCTCCAGACTGCATAGGCAAGACTCAAAAATAAATTAGAACTTAAACTGAGAGTAGAACAACCGTTTCCAGGGAACCTCTTCCAAATAAATAAGTCTTTTACAGTATCTGTTAACAAGAGTCTTATACTGTGATTTAATGATGCAAATTAAATGAGTAGACAGAGAACAATGCAATACAGTTATGTCATTACACAGCAAATTCAAGTGCTACTGTGATAGGTAGGAAATTTATTCAGATGGTTACTGTGGATATGAAAGGAAAATGGAACAAGAATCAAGTAAAGAGGAAAAGTAGAAATGTAAAATCTAAAGTAAGTATTATTTTGAATAATTTCTGATTGCCTAATTACATATTGGGGGAAATCTTTTCTAACTTACTAAAGTTCAGCAACTAAGTTTTAAGGGAAGTTTGGGCTTTTGCAGTCAGGTATATCTGCATGAGCAGAGGGTCAGTCAGGGATCTGAGTCTTCTTTTGTTTCCTGAGTTATCTGGTAATACATAGTGCCTAAATCTAAAAGAGGTGATCTGATATGACCATGTGTTCTACTTTAATTTTTATAAGGCAAATATGACATTTATTGGCTAGTTGTCCTGTAACTGTTTCCTGTAAGCTTTTGCCTACACATTTGTCTCGCATCTCCAACTTTTTCTTATCCTATAAGGTCTGTGTAGCCTGACTGAAGCTAAATTCACCTCCACTCTGTATGACAGGCTATGCTACCACTCATATTCTCAGTTTCTTTCTAATGATCATCATATACTATTTCCTGTATTGAATTCTAAGTATTAGACCCCGGTTTGCATAAAGCATTTTAAATGGTATGTCTGCAAATTTGCAATCTCTAATAGCTTCAAGGTCATAATATTCTTCATGATCCTAATTTGTATAATATTATAAGTGTCGGGACCTGAATTTCAGCTGGATGTAATCGTGTCTTGTAATTTAATGGATTTAGTTTAAAAACCAAAATCAGTGCCCCTGCAATGAAACAGGGTATTCAGTGTTATCAAAGACACTTCACCCATGAGTCAGAAAGAAAACATTTCAGTGAAATCAACTAAACTCAGAATTTATTGGGTTTTCAGTAAGGTGGGCATGTCTATTTTTGAGTATAAAAAAATTTCAAATAAAAGATCATTGCTGAAATCAGCTCTTTAGATTTGCTGTGTGGATTTCAGAAGTCCTTCTTTTGAAGTACAGATCATTCACTTGCTTTCTCTGTTCCCCTGTAAGAATAGGCAGTACTGCTTCTTTTCAGACCCTAATTCTGCATACCTTGCTTGCCAAATATATGGGGCTTCTTCAGAATGTGCAGAGATTTTAAAGGATCTAAAGAAAAAGCTAAATCCACTGTCCAAAAGTGACTGAGAACTCCAGACAATGAACACTGTAGAATTTACTTTCTCCCCCAAATCTCAGGGATCAACCTTTCCTTTGAGTAGTGGTTTGCTGCCATCCTGCCTTTTAACTTGCTATTGAAAAAAAACAAAAACAAAACATAACATAGACAGTGAGAATTATCTCCCCTCTTCTTTTTCTTTTCATAGCTTGCAGTGTGCATGATATTTGCCAACACACAAGAAGAGGCAGGTCTGACTCTCCTCTTCCATGAGGATATCTGTTCCCCACAGCTGCTGATCTCTAAGGATCTGCCCCAGTGTGAAAGCAGTTGTACACAAGTTCATTCTCCCTGCACAAAGTCTGGAATGTAGCCTCAAAGAGAATATAATCCAGAGTGTTTTATACTTTGACACTGCCCAAGTAATATGTTTTGCTCTATTGAAATTAAAGGTTTCTGGCACTTGGTGGCTTTCCCTGCCTCTGTGGCAGCCCAGCTCTTCTTGCCATTTGTTCTGCCACTAGTCATTACCGCAGGCTTATTTCTCAAGGAAGAATATTTTTTCTCGGGAAGAAGGGGAAGATTTATAAGTGGCAAAACAAGATTGCACTGTGTAACTGAGGAAATTGCTGGCAGAGGATGCCTATGGTTGCATCCTGTGCCATCCTGTGCTGGAGGTTCTGGGCCCTGTGCATGAGTGATATGCCAAAAAAACAAACTTTCATTCAGTCATCACAAAAATAAACAACAATGACAATCTATTTCCAGCAGGGATCCAGAGCACTGCAGTGACCTGCTATCTCGTTTATAAAAAAGAAAACAGGTTGTGGTCCTGAACATCCCAAACCCAGACAAACAGTACAATACAAGCCAAAATGATCCAAAAGTCCTATAGCTGAGTTTATATGTCTTTTTGCTTCCTTATTTTGAGAGAGGAGAGCTACCTGAGAAATTTTTTAAGTTGTTATTTAAGCTGTTTTTCTTTTCAGTTTTCTCTCACCACCTTCCTCCAAGAAGATGCTTTTGTCAGCATTCAGAAACTCTGGCTCTTGGGAAAACCAAAGCCGGCACTGAAACACATCCCAAAGCATCAAAGGAAAGTACAGCTGGGAGGGACCACAAAGATCTAGCCTGGCCCACTTCCCTGGGGCAGGAGCAAACATACCCAGACCACTGCCTGACAGATATTTGTCTAGGCTGTTATTAAAACTCCTTGTGAAAGAAATTTCACAACCTTGCTTAAACAAGCTGTGGAGAGAGCTGCTCTACCTGCTTACCTAGTGGTTTGGAAAGGCTTATTTCTAATAATTAACCCAAATCCTAGCTGCTAATTAGCTATCTTCTTGTTTAACCCTCAGTGGATACAAACAACAGATTACCAGTCTCTCCTGCTAATTTTACATATTTGCACTACATTATGATTCAGCCTTTCTCTTTTCCAATTAAAACAAACTAAACTACTCAAAACTCTCCAGATAAGCGTTGTTTCCTAGAGCTCTCCTCGTTCATTCTGTCACCTCCCAGACCCTCTGCCATTTGCCTAAAACTGATAGTGCCTAATTTAAAAGAGGTCTCACCATTTTCTGTCAGCTATCTGTCCCCAGACTTTTAATTCACTCCCTTAGGCTTAATTGTGGCCTAGAGCCCTGATGGAATTGCTGTGTGAGCCAAGGGTCACTTTTGTAAGCAGCAGGGGCTGTTGAGGTTGTTCTGCATCCCAAAGCCTCAGAGAGCAGAGCCAGCTGATGTGCCCTGGGGCTTTTACTCTTCTCTGCCTGTTTCTTTCCATCCCGGTGGAAGAGATGAGTGGTACAACTGGTAAAACAGTTTTTCTGGAACAACTCCCCATAAGAAGGGCAGTTTCACAGAGACTGAAAAGACTGGGGGGCAATATGCCAGTCCCCACAGAAGAAACATATAAGTTGAGCTTTTCAGCTTTCATGTTTCAAGTTGAAGTATTTCTTAAACTTTTTGTTCTATAAGGCAAAAATGCCTTGCTTCTCCTTGATCATTTTATTTCATATTTGTTTAAATGTTCTTAAAATTATTCAATACTGTGATCACACTAGTTGTGTTTATATTACGTTCTATTTTAACATTATAAAAACAATACATTTTGCCTTCTTTGAATTTGGTATTTCAACAAATGAAAAATTATTCCAGAGCTATGGAACCATATGTTTAAATACTTGCAATGTCTTTTTTTTACATTTCTATTTCATTAGTTCTTTTGACCATTTGTTCTGAGTAGGAACAAAAAACATTAATTTAGGCAGTGCTGCATGAATTCCTAACAGCTGTAGATGATGCATAAAGACACACAGACTCTCTGATTTCAGCTCACACATCCAGTTCCTGTGTGAAGTACACAAGTAGGGAAGCACCTTATTCCTTCCTTTCACTTTACATTGTGCTTGTAAAAAAGCTTTGTACCATTCGGAATGCTGTTTGATTAGGAGCCTGTTTACAAAGTAAGTGTCTTCTAACCTCTGCTATAAGTCGTGCTAGATGATTCTCCTGCT